>NC_058130.1:61217663-61248498 GCF_016433145.1 Gracilinanus agilis
TCTCCTCCTCCTCCTTCTTCTTCTTTTTCTCCTCCTTCTTCTTTTTTCATTTTCTCCTCCTTCTTCTCTTTCCCCTTCTCCTTCTCCTCCTTCTCCTCCTCCTCCTTCTTCTTCCTCTTCCTCTTCCTCTTCTCTCACACTCTCACATGCTCCATAAGCTCCCATGGCTTCCTATTGCCTCCAAGAACAAATACCAAATGCTGTGATTGGCATTCAAAGCCCTTTATAACTTTGCTCTTTCCTACCTTTCCGGCCTTTTTACACCTTACTCCCTGACAGAGAGTCTTTGGTCTAGTGACACTGGCCTCCTGGCTGTTTTAGCAGGAAGAAACTCCATCTCTGGACTCTGGAGATTCTCTCCGGTTGTCCCCTATTCCTCGTATCCTCTCCCTCCTCCTCCAATCCAACTACGAACCTCCCTGGATTCCTTTAAGTCCCAAATAAGATCCCACCTTCTACAGAAAGCCTTCCCCAACCACCCTTAATGTCAGTGCCTTCCTTCTGTTAATTATTTCTTATTTATCCTTCATACAATTTCTTTTATGTGTATTTGGTTGTATGTTGTTTCCCTCATTAGACTTTAAACCTCTTGAGGGTAGGGATTATTTTTTGTCTCTTTTTGTATCCCAGAGCTTAGCACATTACTATGCTAATTACTGCTACTATGTACCAGCTTAAGAAATGTTTATTGATTAATTGATTGATGCCTCTTCCAACCCTAAACACCTACTAAGCTCTCAGGCCATTTGTATACCAATCATTCTGAAAAATACTTTAAATAAAACTCCATGAGAATCACATGAGAATTTATTACCTGAAATCTCTAGATGAATTATCAAGCACTTAGGTGGAATCGGAGCCTGAGAATAATGTTTATGATCCTCTCAGCATATCTGTGGGAAGGCAAGGAAGTCTCTCATTTTCAATATGAGGAAACCAAGTCCCAGAATGTAGAATTAGTGACTGATTTGGAGTTAAAACTCAAGTTTTCCCAGAATGTTACAGCTAGAAAAAAATCTTAAATCATTTAGTCTTAACTCTACTCCCTCCTCCCATTTCACAGATGGGAAAACTTGAGGCCTTGAGAGGGAAGATGACTTGTTCAAGGTCACACAGTGGTAAGCCTAGGACTAAGATACTCTGACTTTAGATTCTATTCTCTTTCCACTAGTAGAGATGCTCTGGGTACCAGGCTAAACAGCATCTTTCTTCTTTTCCCATCTGCCCTTTCTCTCTCTTTTGGAGTGTAGAGTGATGCCTAAATGTCATATTATTAAGATCTTTGGAGCTTTGGGGGAAAGGGAGAAAAGAGGAGAGTAATTCCAATGGAGGGGGTTGGTACCATCATTATAGGTTTTTTTTTTAATCTTTATCTTCTGACTTAATGTTGATTCTATGACAGAAGAGTGGCAAGGAGCAGACAGTTGAGTTTAAGTGACTTGCTCAGGGTCACACCAGCTAGGAAGTATCTGAGGCCAGATTTGAACCCAGGTCCTCCCAACTCCAGACCTTGTCCCTCATTATATTTCAAGGCTTGGATTTTTAGCTCAAGGATTGACACCTTTTCTGCCAGTCCAAGAATGGGGTTGTGTGCCTAAGAACAAGCTACCTCTCCTGGGAAGATGAACCAGTTTTCAGAAGGGGGATGATGGGCAGCAGCTCAATTATGGATGGATTGTAGATTTCTGGAAGTAACATCTTATTTTAATGGATACAGAACTAGCCTTATGGTTAAAATGACTTGTGTTCAAGTCCTGCTTCTGACATATATTGGCTTCGTGACCCTGGGTAAATCATTTAGCCTTTTCTTACCCTTCAAAAAATCATCTTTTGTGCCATTTTTGGTATACAAGCCTTAGATCACCAGTTTCTGCTTTAAAAATAATTATAGAGAACTCAAAGAAGCCATAGAGGAACATAGCAGAAGAAATGAAAACCACATGGAAAAAAGATGGAGCACATCATCCCTGTCATCTTGTTTCCTACTAGAATTGTCCTAAAATACTTTCATTGAGACTGAAGAAGATGAGCTTACATCCCAATATTTTTATCTAGTTTCAAAACAAAGTTATTTTGGGGTAGCCGGGTGGCTCAATGGATAGAGAGCCAAGTCTGGAGACAGAAGATTCTGGGATCAAAACCTTAGGGCCACCCCTAGTGCCATCTATCTACTCTGTATTTATCCTATATGCACAGATTTATATGTTGACTCCACCACCTAAGACACTTCTTAGCAGTGTGACCCTGAGCAAGTCACTTAACCCCCACTGTCTACTCCTTACTGCTCTTCTGCCTTTGAACAGATACTTGGTATTGATTCTAAGACAGAAGGTAAGGTTTAAAGCAAAACAAAACAAAAAATGAAATTATTTGTATCCATTTGCCCAGTCTTCCACAGAACAGGAGATTGTGAGCTCCTAGAAAGCAGGGACTATCGTTTGCCTTTCTTTGCATTCCTAGCCCTGAGATTGTGCCTGGCATGTAGTAGGTGCTTAATAAATGTCCGTTGAGTGGCATGAATGTAAAATATACAGACAGCTTAGAACCTTGATTGCTATTTTTTTCTTAAAACCTTTATATTCTCTCTTAAAATCAAAACTAAGCATCAGTGCCAAGGCAGAAGAGCAGTTAGGGTTAGGCAATGGGGGTTAAGTGGCTTTTCCAGAGTCACAGAGCTAAGAAGTGTCTGAGGCTAAATTTGAACCCAGGACCTCCTGTCTCCTGGCCTGGATCTCTATTCACGGAGCCACCCCTCTCTGCCCTGACGATTTCTATTTAATCTCCGTCAAAAAAAGGAAGAGAGAAAAATTAATAATATTCATTGGGATAAAGACTAGACTGTTGGAACTGGAAACTCTCTCTGTCCATACGTGCTGGCTGGCACCATGTCTGCAATTTATTATTATTTTTTTTTTTTTAAAAACCTTTACCTTCTGTCTTTGTATGTAAAAATAAATGGAAACTCCAATTCTTCCTCAAGCCAGCTTCTCTACTTCTTATCTCTAAGCTAATATAACAAGACTCATTTGCTAATATCATCCTTATAGTATACATTCTTTTTTAAAAAATTTTTATTTAATTAATTAATTTAGAACATTTTTTTCCCATTGTTACAGGATTCACGTTCTTTCCCTCCCCTCCTCACACCCCCCTCCCATAGCTGATGCACAATTCCACTGGCTCCTCAGAAGACAAGATGAAATCTTTCCCCCTTCTTAGTACTGCTGGAGGACGACAGGAGCAGAATGTTGGCTATTCTGTTGTTTTATTAAATCATTTACACTTTGTTTTCTTTATTCTTTCTTTCTTTCTCCTAGAAAAAGCTATTTACGTGCATCGCCCACATTTCTCCTCTTGCTCACTTCTCCTTTGTAATCTGGCTTCTAGCCTTGTCAGTCAACTGAAATTTTCATGGGCAAAGGTTGCTAACGACCTTTTAATTACCAAATCCACCGGTCTTTTCTCAATCCATATCCTTCGTGAGTTCTCTGCAGTATTTTTTTCCCCATTCATTTGAAACTGTTAACTGCCACCTCTTCCTGAATACAGGACTCTCTTTTGGGGGTTTCCATGACTTTCTTCAGCCATGCTCTCTTCCCACCTATTTAACCTTCTCACTGAATGGCCTCTAGGGTCCCTTCCTTCCCAAAATCTATGCTCCTTTGGTAGGTCATCATCTTTTTTAAACTTTTACCTTCTGTCTTTATATGTAAAAATAAATGAAACTCCAATTCTTTCTCAAGCCAGCTACTCTACTTATTTCTAAACTAACATAACGAGACTTATTTGATAATATCATCCTTATAGGAACTGCTATATCCTATATCCTCTGAGGCTCTGCGAGACCCTCTGCCCTTCACTTCCTCAGCTTGTAGGGATTCCGTGATTGTCTCTAAGAGGATGACTCTCAGACCTAGAAAGTTAGTCCTCCTTTTCTCTGAGCTTCAGGCCCATACCGCTGACTGCTTATGAGACATTTTATCTCTTTGGGGATACAGACCTAGTAGTGGTATGGCTGGATTAAAGGACATGTATTCTTTTTAAAGCCCTTTGGGCATAATTCCAAATTGCCTTCCAGAATGGTTAGATCAATTCACAACTCCATCAGCAATGCATTAGTGTCCCAATTTTGCCACATCCCCTCCAACATTTATAATTTTCCTTTGCTGTTATATCAGCCAATCTGCTAGGTATAAGGTACTACCTCAGAGTTGTTGTAATTTGCATTTCTTTAATCAGGAGGGATTTTTTCATATGATTATTGATAGTTCTGATTTCTTCATCTGAAAACAGCCTATTCATATCCCTTGACCGTTTATCCATTGGGGAATGATTTGATTTCTTATAAATTTGACTTAGTTCTTTGTATATTTAAGAAATTAGACCTTTATCAGAGAATTTTGTTAAAAAAATTTTTCCCAGTCTGTTGCTTCCCTTCTAATTTTGGTTGCATTGGTTTTGTTTGTACAAAATTTTTTTTAATTTAATATAATCAAAATTATTCATTTTACATCTTATAATGTTCTTTATGAGACTTTTTTGTTTTTTTATTTTAAATCTTTAATTAATTAATTAATTAAGAATATTTTCCGATGGTTACATGATTCACATTCTTTCCTTCCCCTCATCCCACCCCCCCCTTCCCGTAGCCAATGAGCAATTCTACTGGGATTTACAGGTGTCATTGATCAAGACCTATTTCCATATTATTAATATTTGTATTAGGGTGATCATTTAGAGTTGATATTTATGAGACATTTTAAAAGTAGATGTGTGGTAGACATCTCAAACTCAATACATCTAAAATAGAACTCATCTTTCCTCCAAAACCACCCTCTCTACTGGACTTCTTGTTTCTGTCTTCCTTATTTCTCCATCTCCCATCTCTGAACCTTTCTATTGGTTCTACCCTCTGCCTGGAATGACCTCCCCTCTCCCCTCTCTGCTAGAGTCCCTCCCTTCTTCAGGACAGGTCCAGGAGCATGTCCTGATCCACTCCAGATCAATGCTGCTTGGAATCTAAAAGGGAAAGTTGTGTGCTCTCTCTACCATACTGCCCTTCTTTGGCTACTCCCGTCTTGGGTGCAGACTTGCTTCCTTCCAAATGCCCTTGCCAGTGGGGCAAAGCATCACACTCAATGGCTCTCTCATCTGATCTTGGATCCTCTTCAGAACCAAACAGAGAAAAACCAGGCTCACTACAGACCTGGAAGAGTTGAGGTTTTGTTGTGTTGTGTTTTTTTTTTTTTTCCCTCTTTCCTCCCGAACACAGATGTAAAACGTCTGCTTTTGCCAGATCAGCTTTGGAGCAAGTCCAAAGCAGGGCCTGCTGTGATCACATTCCAGCCTGAATGCAAACTGAAGTCCAAGGCAGGGAACAATGCCTGGCTTGTAGGTGCTGTCCAGTATCAGAGCTGGAGGGCAGCTTCTCCCTGAGCAGGGAATCCCTCCTGGGAAGGGCAGACAGCCAGGGAAAGCTTTGGAAAGGAAGTATCCCTGGACACCATCAAATGATGCAGATACAACTTAGCATGCAGGATATACAGTCTAGAATGCAATTGTCCATTCTTTTTGTAGTGGCGAGCCTGCCCCACTAAGCCAGCACTAGTCCCCGAGAGCCGGCAATCAGAGCTTCTCCGCTTCATTCTTCTAGGCTGGCGCTTCGGAGGGCTTGGGGAATCCGGTGACTTGGCTATGATACCCCTCGAGAATACAGAGTAATTGCTCACGGTGACCCCTTTCTCTCTGGATCTCTTTCACTGTAAAATAACAGCATCAGCATTTATTAAAGACCCACTATGTCCCCGAGGACTCAAAGACATAAAGGAGCAATCCCCAGCCACATGGCGCTCGTGATCTAATGGGGGAGACAGTATGTCCATTCATATGGACCATATCCCAAAGAGATCCAAGATACCTGGGAGGGAAGGCACCAACCGTGGGAAAGCTTCAGGTGGAAGGTGGTATCTGAGCTGATGCTCAAAGGCAACAAGGGATTCTAAGAAGCCAAAGGAAGGATTTCCCCTCTTTCTCCCTCGAGCCAGACTTGGAACCTGGGTAAAGGGCTTAGCATATAGTGGGAGCTTAATAAAAGCTTATTCCTTCTTATCCCCCCCCTCATTCCAGGCATGGGGGACACAGAGTTAGGAGACTGAAATGTCACGTGTGAGTAAATGGACCGAAATCCCTTTCCACTCTAGCATTCTATGTCCTAAGTTTTTCTTGATAGAAAAGATCATCGATGTAAGCCTGGAAAGAACCTCCAAGGTAATCTAGGGAGGTCCCCTAATTTTAGAGATGAGGAATCTGAGGCCCAGGAAGGCCGTATGATTTGCCCAATGTCACACAAATGGTAAAAAATCAGCCACATTCTGAAATAGGTCCTCTGCCTGGAAATCCAGGGCTCATCCTCCCACGGTGCCTCACTGCCCATGCCCCTGCTGCAGGCTGCATTCCAAAGTCCCTTCCTAGCCTCACATTTGGTGTACTAAGAATCTTTCCAGTTCCCACATAAAGTCAGAGATTAGCACTCAAAGGGACGGTGGAGTAAACAGAGATCCAGAGAAGGGACCCGTTTTCCCAAGGCCCCCTAAAGCCACAAAGAGTCTTCAAGCCTATATAAATGCCAGCCCTTGTGGGTCTAATTATTCTAAATGGGTCCTTGAAAAGGAGAGTCCGTTTTGTCCCCAATGGCAGCTGCCTTATCTGGGTGAAGCCCATAATGCCAGACTTCTCCTTCTTGCCACACCTCTCCACAACTGAAATGTGGTAGCCAGACTTAGACTGCGGCAGGAAATGAACCCATGATTGGTGGTTTCTGGGGGAGTTGCCATGCGAATGAGGCATCAACGGCTCCATCAGAGCAATTGCTTTTGTAGAGTCCAGCCAGGCTCTTCTCCTCCCCTCGCACGTGCCCTGAGCCTCCTTTCTTTCTTGTAACCCACCTAGAATAGCTCCTTTAAGACTCAGCTTCATTGCCACTACCTTGATATACAGTATCAGCTGTCAAGTTTGGGGTTAGAAGCCAGAGAACCTGGGCTGGAATTCTGCCTTTGATGCTTACCTCCTGTGTAATCTTGGACAGCTTAATCTTAACTACTAGGCTCCTACTTTTTTTCATCTGTAAAATGAGGTTAGTAGAGATGATCTTTAAAGCCATTCAAATTTCTTAATCCTAAAAATCATCCAGGTAGCATAGTGGATAGATTGCTGGGCACAAAGTCAGGAAGATTCATCTGACTTCAGACACTTAGCAGTTGTGTGACCCTGGGCAAGTCATTTAACCCCATTTGCCTCAGTTTCCTCATCTTTAAAATTGGTTAGAAAAGAACACAAAGAATTGGATGTGACAGAAACAACTAACCAACAAAAACCCTGATCACTCTTCTTTTCTTGCCTTATTTCTCATTCTCTGATCCCTTTCAACCCATCCTCCACATAAGTTTCAGAGTAATTCAAGTGCTCTGATCATGTCACTCCTCTACTCTAAAAACTTCAGTCACTCCCCATGGCCTAAAGAGTAAAGTATAAATTCTGAATCCTAGCATTCAAGCCTCTCCAAATCTGGTTCCAAATTACCTTCTTCATCAGCTTACTCTTTCTCACAAACTATGTGTTGGTCTCACTAGACTCACTAAACTCCACCCCCCCTCATCCTGCTTGATTCTGTCCCTGCTTTTTTCTGTCTTATCATCTAAGTCAAGAATAGCCTCATCCTTCTATCCCCTACAGCTGCTATTCCACTATCTGCTTATTTTCACTCCTAAATTTCTAAAAAGTTATGTTACATTTACTTACTCTCCTTCTTCACCCTTCCCTCCCCATCCTCAGTAATCTAGCTTCCATCCCTCTCATTCCACTAAACCTGTTCCAGCTCGATTAAAGCTACCAGAGACCACTCTGAGCCTTTTTTTGGTCTACATCGACCTTTATGAATTTCAGTGGCATTCAACATTGGCGACCACTTAGCTTTTCCCCAATATTCCTGGATATCTTTGGCTCGTGAGGCACCGCCATCTCCTGGTTCCCCTTTTCCTTGTTGGACAATTTCTTCTCAGGTTCACCCTTGTAAGATTTAAAATTAGTATACAATATCTCCAGTATTATATTTAATAAGATTTATTATAATAAACTTGAAGTAAAAGGAATAAAAAGACAAAAGTAAACGCCTAAGTCAAGCCACCTCTCCCAGCCAGGCACGTGGGGAAAAAGAGAGAGAAGGTGCGACTTACAAATTTATAAACAACTTGTGAAAATGCAAACTTATAAACATAATACAAATTTATAAACAACTTGTGAAAATGCAAATGTGGGGATGCAGGGAAAGGAATACTGGGAGATGAAAAAGAATTCTGGGAGATGGAGTCCAGAGGTTCAAGATTTCTAATTAATGCACCCTTCTTATCCTGTTCCATGAGGGTGGCTATCGCTCAGATAGGAGCTCTGTCCTGGGCTCTCACCTACCTCTTTATGGATGATTCCTCTCTAGTCCCAAGCTCTCCTCGGAGCTCTAAAGTCCATTTGTTACCACTGAACTTCTCTACCTGGATGTTCGTCCAGCCCCTCTAATTCAACGTGTTTAGAACTGAATTCATCTCCCCACTGAGTCTCCCTCCTTCCAACTTTCCTGTCTTCTTAACTCCCCAGTTTTGTTGGTGGATCGTCCTTTATGTCCACTCATGCCAGAAAGCTTGAGGTCATTGAATCACTCCTAGAATGGGAAGAAAGCTTTGGGGTCAGCTAGTCTAATTCTCTTATTTTATGTATAAGGAAACTGAGTCCTGAAGAATTTAAGTGATTTGTCCAATATCCCCCAGAGAGTAAGTAGCAGAGCTAGGATTTGGACTCACTGGGCTCTGATGTTCAGCTCTCAAATTCCAGCATTCATTCCTCTGTACCACACTAGGTCTTTGCTCATCCTCACCCCACATATCCAATCCACTGCCAAGGCCTCTCCATTCCACCTCCATAGTGTTTCCTGCCTCTGTCTTCTCTATTCCATTCACTTGACCACCACTCTGGTTTGGGGTCCATCCGATTGCCTCCAAGCCCTCCCATCTCTTAGCCATCTTTCATAAGGCTAGAAAAACAAGCTTCCTCATAGAGAGACCCTACCACTGTCACTTTCCTGCTCAAAAACCTTTCCTGGCTGCCCTTTGAGTAAAATGTGAACATTTTAGCTTGGCATTTAGTGTTCGTAGTTAAGATCTAGCTAACTTTTCTTTCTGTTGAAATAACCTCGCTCGGGTGTTATAGGACAGGATCACAGATCTGTACAGTCTATCAAGTTCACCTTCTTCATTTTACAGGTTAAAAAACTGAGGCACAGAAGGGTTGTGATTTGCCCAGGGCCCACCAGCTAGATGATGCCGTGCACAGAGCGCTAGGCCTGGAGAAGGAAGGAAGAGGTGGTGATTGATGGTGGAACCAACCAGATTTCTTGTCGTTCTCCTACACTGTCCACTGAGGAATGAGAGACAGATTGGGGTGCCACTGGGTGTGTCAGGGAAACTGCTCCCCTTTCCTCCTGTAGAGACCATCCTGGGCAGAGGGAATGCGGGATGGAGCACGGCACCCCAAAAAGAGGGAAGGGAACGGCGTACCCCCTCCCCATAGCCGTAGAGAGGCCCTCCGTTGTCCCAGCAGTCCCAGCCTCCCCACCATGACTCAGTCCTCCCGGCCAATCATAGGGGATCCCAGCTTCGCTGGCTGCGGGCCCGGCTCCCCACCCCTCTGCCTGGCTCCCGGCCCCGTAGTGAGACGCTTGCTGGACTGCAGGTCAGGATTTCATCAGCTCCAGATGTGGGGCTGGCAGAACTGTCGGTCCTGTTGGCTGGGCTGCTCCCCACATGCCACCAGGCCTTCCTGTCTGTGCCTCCAGGATCAGGGACCAGCAACAAGCACCGTGTTCATGGCTCTCTCCCTTCCTGCCAATATGTAGTTAGGATGTGTTCAAATGAAAGATCCATTAGGACTAATTAACCGATGGCAGACACGCAGGCAGGCATAGACCAGCACAAGATGAAATCATGGCTCAGTCCTCACTTAGGCCCAGTAGAAAGAATGCTCGATTGGGAGCAGATAGGGGGGTTCAAAGGATTGAGAGCCAAGCCTAGAAATTGCAAGTCCTGGGTTCAAATTTGGCCTCAAACACTTCCTAGCTAGGGGACCCCCCATTGCCTAGCCCTGTGTGTGTTTCTGCCTTGGAACCAATATACAGTAAGATGGAAGGTAGGAGTTTTTTAAAATGTGCCTGAGTGTGTGTGTGTGTGTGTGTGTGTGTGTGTGTGTGTGTTGTGTGTGTTTAAGGCACTGTGAAGGTCAGCGAGGTGTCCAGGGGGATAGAGCCCTGGGCCAGAAGTCAGAAAGACCTGAATTCAAATCTAGTCCTAAATACTTACTAGCTATCTAACTACTTTCCACTATTGGCCTCAATTTCCTTCTTTGTCAAATGAGCAGGAGAAGGGAATGGCAAACCATTCCAGGATCTTTGCCCAGAAAATCCCAAGTGGAGTGATGAAGGATTGGACAATACTGAAAAATGACTGAATAACAAAGGCATTACGGAGCCCTCAGGAATCAGATTCCGTTTGAGTTTGGCCCTGCTCTAAACCAGGTTTGGGGGTTTCAGAGATGGGTCTGTGGCTCACTCTGGAATTAGGGAACTAGACAAAGCTGCTGAGCCCACAGAGAGAAGAGCCACCCTCTGACCTTGACTTTGGTGTCACACTTTTCTCTGACCCTAAGCCACTAGCCATAGGCTGGCCTGCGGTTATTCAGCAAGTCAGCAGATTTTTCCTGAGCCCCTACTATGTGCCAAGAGCCCCAAGGGGCACCAAAATGCACCAGATGTGATCTGTGCCCTGGAAGTGGAGAGGAGACTTAGACGGTAGAAGGAGGACTAATAAAAGGGAAGCTACAGACTACCTTGGAGAGGAGACCACACCAGTTTGGGAATTCCATTTCCTAGATTGGAAACATGCTAAATATTGGACCTCAGAAAAGGTACAATCTCCTTATGCCTCCGTTTTTTCATCTATAAAGTAGGGCTTGTACTTTTCTGCCTTTATGCATAGTGAAAGCACTGGATAAACCTTACTGTCTAGAAATGTTATCTGTCGTTATTGTTGTTGTTGAGTCATCTTGTCTGATCCCATTTGGAGTTTTCTTGGCGAAGATACTGGTGTGGTTTGCCATTTCTTTCTCCAGCTCATTTTACAGATGAGGAAACTGAGGCAAACAGGGTTAAGTCACTTGCCCAGGGTCACACAACTAGTGGATGTCTGAGGCCAGATTTGAGTTCAGGAAAATGAGGAACTGCCTCATTAATACTCAGACACAGCGTAGCATTGGACCACCATGGAAAGTTTGTTTGTTGATTCTGTAGGCAGAAGGGGTGGGATCAAATCCTATCTCTGATACACCTATGTGACCTTGGTCACTTCACTTCCCTCTGCCTCAGTTTCCTCATCTATAAAAAGGACCAGATGGCCTCTGAGGTCCCTCCCTTCCAGCTCCAGGTATGAGATCATTTATGAATGCTCTGTAAGGGCTTTGAAATCCCATCTGAGTTCTGAGAGAGGGCTTCATGGACATGGTGGCATTGGAGCTGAACCTTGGAGGTTTGGGTAGGATTGTGACATGGGAGTGCAGGAGGGAGCCTGGGAAGAAGACTGAAGAGTGAAGTATTGAATAATTGAGAATTACTGATCTGGAAATTCTACCTTGTAGCAGCAAACTGTCCCTTCTTTTCCCCCAAAGTTTCCCCTGGAATAGCCATTTACTCCTGGGAGTGTGAGGACCAGTTTTAGGTGTTAACCATCCACCTTGGAACTCCACAAAAGCTACAAATCTGGGCTTGATTTATTGTTTTGCTGCTTGTTTCCAGTTAAGAAAGAGATGGAGAGAATGTTCAGGATGAAGATAAACTTGAGGATGTGTCCTTTAGGGAAGCTGGTTGTTAATCATTGACTAGGACACCCGAGGTTCCTTCCTGCAGAGCCAATCAGAGGAAAAGGGCCAAGGAGTATTAATGTCCCTGTTTGTCTCAGTTTCCTTGTCTGTAAAGTGAGCTGGAAACAGAAATGACAAGCCACTCCAGGATCTTTTTTTATTTAAATATTTTATCTTCCCAGTTACATGTAATAACATTTTTCAACATACATTTTCTGAACTTACAGGAAAGCTCTAAATTGTCTCCCTCCCTTCTTTCCCTCCCCTTCCTAGAGATGGTGAGCAGTTTGATCTGCTACTATACTATCTTTGCCAAGAACCCATCCCCCCAAAAAATGCAGGGTCCCAAAGAGTTAGACACAGCTGAACAACAACTACCACCAATGTGCCAGGCACTGTGCTAACTAATAGTCAAAGGTAGAAGGGACCTAGAACTCAGAAGAGCTCAAAGGAACCTTAGCACCTACAATGTCAAAACTTGAAGGATCTTAAAATATAGAATCCCTGAAATGGGTGAGACTGGAAAAATCTAAACCAGGAATTCTTAACTTTTGTGGGGGAGGAGGTCATGGGCCCCTGGAGTAGTCTGATGAAGCCCACGGACCTCCTCTCAGATAAATGTTTCTAAGTGACTCCTCGGGACTACAAAGGAAACCAATAATACTGAAATAAAGGTGTAATTTTTTCCTTCCAAATTCTTAGGTCCTGTGCATTTTATCCATGAACCTTTTGGGGGTCCATGGATCCCCAGGTAATGTCCCTGATTATAATCCAGTCCCTTTATTTTATAGAAGTGAAGAACTGAAGCTCATAAAAGAAAAACCACTTGCCAAAGGTCACATAACAAGTGAGCGGTCAAACGAGACCAGAACTCAGACCTCGTGACTTAACAGTGTGATACACTCCGTGCCTTTATAGGCTCCTCTTTAGATCAAGGCTCTTTGGTCCTCGATGATGAATGAAGCTGCCTTTGGATGTCCACCAGGTAGAGTCCTTTAGACTAAGGCTGAGTTTGGAGGGACTGAAGCACAAAGAGTTGCTAATTCAGGCTTTGGTTACTTTTCCTTCTCTTTGTTTCTTCCTCAGTCCCTGGGCTAGAGCTCCTGGGAACTCCCCAGGCCTCATTCCAGACCCCTGGCCAGCAGGTGCTTTAGGGCTCTCTATTCATAGTAGGGCTGTTCGGTGCTCCTCTACGGTGGTGATCCATTGGGTGATGGCCCAGGCAAGACGCTGCGCTAGGAACCCTCCCTTCAGAGCATCCCCATTGCCTCTCCTTTCTCCTTGTTGGTGGGGTGAAACGGCAATGCAGCCCCTTCTCCCCCAGAAAAATATACAGCTGGAACATACCAGAGCTAGCAGAAGCCTTCAAGAATATCTAGTCCATCTTCCTCATTATTGGATTGGCCACTAATGTCCGTTACTTGGGCATCTGTCCCCAGAAACTTGTTAATAATGATGCAGCTAGGTGGCACCTACCTGGCCCAGCCCTGTGACCCTGGCCAAGTCACTTAACCCCATTAGTCTAGTCCTTGCCCTTCTGTCTTAGAGTTATTGTGAGGACAGAAGGGAAGGGTTTAAAAAAATAAAGAAAAATAATGAAATGTTTTGAGGGTCAGATATGCCTCTCAAACTCAACAGCAAATGCTAATTCTGTCTAGGGATAGGGTTGGTGCCATCTACGTAATAATGCAGGTATTCATTCATTGAGGGGCAGCTAGGTGGCACCCAGGTTTGGAGAGGAAAAGTTCCTGGGTTCAAATGTAGCCTCAGGCACCTCTTAGCTGTGTGATCTTGGGCAAGTCACTTAATATCAATTACCTATTCCTTACAGCTCTTTTCTGCCTTGGAACCAATACTAAGCATCAATTCCAAGACAGACGGTAAGGTTTGGGGCTTTTTTAAAAATAATTTATTATGTGCAAGTCTCTGTGTGGGTGGCGTTGGGGATACAGAAATTTAAAAACACACATACTGTCCCTGTCCTCAAGGTGTTTACTAGCTTGGACAGGTTTATAAATAACTACAGGATCTGAGTTTAAGTCATGACTCCTTTTCACTAACTCCCTGTGTGACCTTGGGCAAGTCACTTACCCTCCTCTGTAAAATGAAGCTGTTAGACTGAGTCTTTCTAAGGAACTTGGCGAATTTGACGCTCAGGCCTGTATATTTTATATCTGCCATCCCAGCTGCTGTTAACAAATGATTTCAGTTGTAGTGGCCTTGAGCTCAGCTTTGGGAGCTGGACCTAGAATTTAAAACTACTTGAAAGCATCATTTTTTCCCCATCATCTTGTACCAGCTCCCCGGCGTCTCTTGGCTATAGCCCCGATCCTTGGTCTGGCTGGACACCAGCACACAGATGGGCTTCCCAGCTTCTCCAAAAAGGGAGAAACCAGCTGGCCCTAATTTACTTCAGTTCAATTCAATCCGATCCAGTGGCAATTTATCAGGCATTTATTAAAAGTCTACTCTGTGCTGAGCCCCAGGCTGTGTTGAGAGGGAAGATACCAAGCTTAAGACGGTCTCCGATGTCCTAGAGCTCATGTCTAGTGGGAGAGATGCGACATAAAACAGGGAATTTAAAGGAACTATTTCAAGAAGTAAACTAGAGAGAACTCACTGGAGAGAACCAACTGTAATAGTTGGATAGAGAACCAGCCTCTGAAATCTCTAAGACCTCCGTTCGAGTCTGCCTCTGACACTTGGCTGTGTGATCCTGGGACACTTGGTCCCTCAAGGCCTTGGGCTCCAGTTCTGAGTATAATAAGATGCAGGGCAGGTGCTGATCTTCATCAATGGAAAGATAGCCTTCACTTCTAGAAGTTCCATAGAGCATTGAAGCCATCATTCAGTGGTTTTCCAATTGGATCCAACTTTTTGTGACCTCATTTGGGGTTTTCTTGGCAAATAACCTGGAGAGGTTTGCCATTTCCTTCTCCAGCTCATTTTACAGAGAAGGAAACTGAGACCCAGAGAGTTGTGTGACTTGCCTGGAGTCACACAGCTTAGTAAGTGTCTGAGGTCAGATTTGAACTTAGGAAAATGAGTCTTCCTGACTCCAGGCTCTATCCACTCCACTTTATCCACTGAATTACTTAGCTGCCTCAGTAAAACCATGAATCACTTTAAACCTAATAGTTCATTAGAGAGATGGAGAATTAACTAATTGTCTTGCAACAGATCAGATTGTTACTGAGACAAGATATCCAAGAAGGATTTTTGAAGTCTTTTTTTTTTTAACCTTGACTGACTATACTTTATTTTTTTATTTTTTATTTAGAATATTTTCCCATGGTTACATGATTCATTTTCTTACCTCCCCCCCCATAGACGACATGCATTTCTACTAGGTTTTACATGTATCATTGATCAAGACCTATTTCCATATTATATATATATAGTTGCACTAAGATGATTGGGTAGCATCTACATCCCTAATTGTATCCGCATCAACCCATGTATTCAAGCAGTTGTTTTTCTTCTGTGTTTCTACTCCCACAGTTCTTCCTCTGGATGTGGAGAGCATTCTTTCTCATAAGACCCTCAGCATTGCTCTGGATCCAGCATAGCCCTGGATGCTGCTAGGACAGAAGTGCATTACATTCGATTTTACCACAGTGTATCAGTCTCTGTGTACAATGATCTTCTGGCTTTGTTCCTTTCACTCTGCATCCCTTCTTGGAGGTCTTTCCAGTTCACATGGAATTCCTCCAGTTCATTATTCCTTTCAGCACAATAGTATTCCATCACCAACAGCCTTTGAGTTGTGCTCTCAAGGATAAATAGTAACCTAACATTTAAAGAAGAGAGAAAGGACCTTTCAGGCAGAGAGAACAGTGTGATTAAAGGTAGGAAATCAAAAGATAAAAGACATGCCTAAGTGACAGAGTAGTTGTGTTTGACTATTGCCTAAGTATGAGACAGAGAGGGGAGGGGAGACTGGAAAAGGACAGTGGTGTCATATATCATATTGCCAGGCCCTGAATGCCAGGCTAAGGAGTTTGAATTTTACTTAATAGGTAACAGGGAGTCTCTAAAGATCATTGATTAGGGAGGAATGACTAGATATACTCAGAAGAAAGGTTTGTCTAGCAGGGGGCAAGACTGTAGAAGTTAGAAGGCAGGTTAGAAAGCCCTAAACCCAGAGCTTTCCCAAAAGAGCCATCTCTAGGAACCCAGAACCCAGGACTGATTCATGCATTTTCTTCCCATCCTGCAGCTGTGGAAAGAGTCCCAGAAACTTTGAGATTAGAAATGGTTTTTTTTTCCCTGGATCTTCTACTTTCCAACTAATTTATCCTTAGCAAGTCACTTACATTCTCTGTGCTTCTTCCTTAAAATGGGAATATTTGCACCCTTTATCTCCAAGAATATTACAAAGGTCATATGGGTTAACAGTCAAATGATGTTTCGTATATGTTATGGTCCTAAAGAAACTCAGGTGCCTGCCTTGTGCTTCTAGACCTCTCTTATGAAATTTGGAGTCAGCGGGCTTGGGTCTGCTACTTGGTACCTGTGTAACCCAGGGTTGTTAACTTTCTTGGGTTACAGGTTCTACATCAGTAGAATAAGAATGTTGTTCTCACTAGCTTCTAGTCCCCAGTCACTGATCCTTATCCAGTTCTTTTTCCAGGGACTCTTTTGCCTGGAGTTCAGATCTCTGCTGTCCCCTGGGATTATTGACTTGAAGTATAAAGTCCAAACTCCCTGTTCTGGACTGGCATCACAGGACAGGTCTAGTCTTATCTCTCACAGCCCTTGATTATGGGGGCCCTTTGTCCCTTCTGGGCTTTTTTCTTCTCTCTATTCTAACTCATACAATATTCCTTCTTGCCTCTAAGGCAACTCAGGACTATACCAAAGGATACACATAAAGGCTAGCAAATTCCAAAAATGCTTAAAAAAAATACAGGTTGGGCTAGATTTGTAGAATTGTAGAAATTAGACGTGGTAGAAACATTAGAAATGATCTAATCCAACCCCTTGTTTTAGAGATGAGAAAACTGAGACCTAAAGAAGTAAAGATGACCTCTCCAAGATGACACAACTTTGTAGAGGAGTAGCATTTCCATCTGGGCATTGAGGGATGAATTAGCTTTGGTTGAGGGAGAAGGAGGAAGGGACGTACAATAGAGAGAGTGGGTCTGGGAGATATAACATCCTCCTAGTCCCCTGATGTAAAAAAAAAAACAAAGTTAAGATTTTTCTCCATGAAAAAGAGTATCTTTGAAGGTCTCCAAATTTGAGATAGGAATTTAAACACTATTTTATAAAACATTTTGTCAATGCCTACTCATTAAAAAAAGATTTAAATGGTTGATTTTCTTTGAAAAAGTAATAAATATTAGTAAGTGAACTATAACTGTGTTACTCAAGGTTAGGCAAAAATTGAGGTAGATTTGTATCTTTCCTGCTTCCCTGTTGTCTCTCTCCTCTCTCTCTCTCATCTCTTTTTTTAATGTTTTAATTAAATAATGTGTTTTCCCCCCGCTTACATGTAAATACAATTTTTGGTGACACTTATGAGTACCACATTCTTTCCTCCCTCCCCTCCTCTGGGTTTGAGATGTTAAGTTTTTCATTATTAGTTATCCATGTGCTATGAGACAAAACAGATTTCCATATTCATCATGTTATGGAAGACACACACACACAACTACTAAGAAAATAAAGTGAAAAACGAACCACATACAGACTGCATCATTCCTTTCTCTGGAGGTGGAGAGCATTTTTTCATTGTAAGCCCTTTGGGATTGTTTTGGATCGTTGTATTGCCGAAAATAGCTAAATATTTCACAGTTCAGTGTACATTGTCTCTGGTGCTGTGTACAATGTTCTCCTGGTTCTGCTCACTTCATTATGCATCAGTTCATGTAGGTCTTTTCCAGGTGTTTCTAAAATCCTTCTGCTCATCATTTCTTATAGCACGATAATATTCCATCACAACCATATACCACAACTTGTTCAGCCATTTCCCAATTGGTGGACATCCTCTTCGTTTCCAACTCTTTACCACCACAAAAAGAACTGCTACAAATATTTTTCTATCACTCTCTCCTTTTCACTCTGTATACTAAAGAGGCATTGGATCATTGATCTCTAGCTGAGAGGAACCTCAGAAAAGAATCCCCATTCGAGCTGGGCTTCTTGTGCTTCTCAGCTTTTAGGCCATCTCAGAACCTTGCCCCAGTCTCATCAATTTATTTCAGCACTCATTGGTTAAGGGCCTGTTATGGGGAGAAACACCATGCCTGGGAATGCAAAAATAAATACATACAAATCCTCCCTGGAACGAGCTTACAATCTCCAGATATACCACATTGACTTGGATTGGTATTGACATGGTATGGCATGAGAGGGGCAAAGGAAAAGTCCAAAGCACTCTAGGGCAAATCTGAAAAGAGAGAAGCCACTTTGGGGTGGAGGGCTTAGAGAAAGCTTCCTAGAGAAGGATGTAATTGAGCTGAACCTGAAAGAAAAGGGCTTTCTATGGGAATGAGGAGAGGAGGATCTCAGAGGAAGAAGCCAAGATGTTCCCAAAACCGTAGCCTAGAGAGAAGACATATCTAGGAAAGAGACCTGTCTCCAAGTATTCGAAGGGATGTCCTGTGGTCCTAGAAGGCAGAGTCAGAGCAAAGATAATAAGCAGTGGAAAGAACACTGGCTCTGAGGTCAGAATATCTGATTTTCAAATCTTATCTCTGATGTGATCTATGTGATCTTGGGCAAGTCACTTAACTACCAGGGCCTCGGTTTTATCATCTATAAAATGAGGTAGGATTCTACTAGATGGCCTCTTAGGTGCCTTCCCAGCCTTTATCTTTGGTACTGAGTTTTAGACACATTTAGACATGACACAAGGCAAAAATTGCTAATAATTTGAGTTTTCCCAATGTGGAATGGGCTGCCTTGGAAAGTGTGGATTCCCTTTTTTGGGATTATTCATCAAGTATTCTTTTTTGGGGTGTGGAGTTGGACCTTCAAAACTGATTTCAGACATGGATGGGGAGAGGGGAGAGAATGGCCCGGGGAGGAGACCACGGGATGAGATCCAGGAATGGCTACATCTAGTTTGGCTGGAATGCATGCAGAGTGACTCCTCGGTCCTGGCCAGGCCATCTGCAGATTCCATTAAGTTCCCCCTGCTCCTGGTATACAGCCCTCCCCAATGGCTTTGGCTCTCCTTTCCTGCTGTAACTTCTTGCCAAAAAGCCACTCCTATGCCAGTCCCACCTGGACCAGTTCTGTGGTGGTCCTAAATGTGTGTCACAGGTACAGCAATGCCAAGAACAGGCTAAGTGGCCCCCCAACCCATCTCCATCTCCGTCCACCAGTGAGACCTTCCTTATACTGTCCAGAGTTTTGCTTGAGCAATACCACAAACAGCTCTGTACTTTGGGTCATCCTTTATTTTGGACCTTCTTTGCTAAACACATTATATGAAGAAACTCCCAGCTTCAAGGGTAGCTAAGTGGCTCGGTGGATTGAGAGCCAGATTGTGTGGCCTCAGATACTTCCTAGCTGTGTGACCCTGGCCAAGTCACTTAACCCCCATTGCCTATCCTTTACTGTTCTTCTGCCTTTGAACCAATACACAGCATTGATTCTAAAATGGAAGGTAAGGGTTAGAAAAGAAAAGAAAATCAGAGATTCAGAGATTTAGAGTTGGAATAGGATCTTAAAGGTTTTTGAATCCCACCCCCTCATTTCACAAATGGGAAACTGAAGCTGAAAGGAGTCGAGACTTGCCTAGTGGGGATAGGTAGGTGGCTCAGTGCATAAAGAGCCAAACCTGGGGACAAGAGATCCTGGGTTCAAGTCTGCCCTCAGACACTGCCTAGCTGTATGACCCAGGCAAGTCACTTTTAAATCCCATTCCCTAGTCCTTACCATTCTTCTGTCTTAGAACTAGTTCAGAGTATTGATTCTAAGAAGAAAGTTTAGAAGCTGGGTTCTTCTAGGCCTAATATTCGTGATTTTGGTTCCTTTCCAACTCTGATATTCTGTGTTCTAAGTCCCTCCCAGCCCCAACATTCTCTGCTCGAAGGTCCCTTCTAAATCTGACATTCTTTGTCCCAACATCCCTTCCAGCTCTGAAACTCTGCTCTAAAGTCCCTCCTAGCGCTGACATTCTCTCTTCTGAGGTTGTTTCCAGCTGTGACCATTCTCTGCCCTTGGCTTCCATCCAGCTTTGTAGAAGGCTTTTCTTCTGGGTGCTTCTTGGTCTTGGAGAAAAGAGGTCTCCTTCTGCCATCTTGAAGCAAGGTCGTGGCCACTAAGCATTTCCAAATGTTTCTCTGTTCCGTAATTGCCCCGAGCAGAGCCTGCAGTTCACAGAAGCACTGCTTTAGCCCCCTTGTTTGATGAATGTTTGCGAATTGAGTAAGCCTTCCCCGCTGGATTCTGCGCTTGCTGGTTTCTCTTTCATGAAGGCTCGTATTTCACCCTGTTCACGTGTATATTCTAGGCTGTGGTCTTGCTTGGGGGACCATTTTTTCTTCTTGCCATCTTGTCCCCCAGTAAATTATATATTCACTGTATTCTAGGCCTGACGTTTCAGCTAAATAGCAAGGAGGAGCGACCAGCTGGGTTATTTAAGTGGCACATACAGAATGATGCCCCCCTCTGCGAGGGAGGGGACCCCCGGGATAATAGGCTACTGCACAGGGTTAGGATTATAGCTTTAGAAGCAGAAGGACCTTTGTGGCTCCTCGTCCAGTTCCTTCATGATACAGATCCAGAAACTAAATGGGGAAGCATCTCGCCCAAGGTCACCCAGGTGGGAAGGAACACAGCCATGGGATTCAGACCATCATCCTTGGATTCCAAGTCCTGGGCTTAAGCCACTCCACTCCAACATCTCCAATTAATCCTGGCCCCATCGAGATGGTGGCATTTGTTTTGGTTTTCCTTTGCTTGGTAGAACATCCATCTTTCTTCCTGATTTTCTTTCATGGTCGCTGTAAATTCTCCATCTTCCACCAAACGTCATCATTGTATTTTAGAAGCATCTGTAGAATGTGAGAATTGGAAAAGACCTCAGGGGCTGTCTATCTTTACGGACTTCTGTCTGACACCTAATCTAAAATGGAAGGTAAGGGTTAGAAAAGAAAAGAAAATCAGAGATTCAGAGATTTAGAGTTGGAATAGGATCTTAAAGGTTTTCCTCTGCCTTAGAATTGATACTTGTATTAATTCTAAGAAAGATGGAAAAGGTTAAAAAAAAAAGATTTTACCCATGTCCTCTCCCTGGAGAGCCAATTCTCTCTCCGCTTACCTACTCAGATCATCCAAGGCATTTCCTCATTTAGTATCTCATTTGGGCCTCAGACCAAGAAATGAGAAGGCAGACTAGAGCTGGTCCTGGGATCCATCCTTCTTGGCTCTCCAGCCAGGGTTCCTTCTCTCCTAGCAGGCCTCCCTGATAGGGCAGTCAGGGCACATCATGGCGATTCTGAAGAGCTGGAGTTTAAACTAGAGTTGAGGCAATAAAGAGACTCACTGATGAATCCAAACGGATCAGACTGAGTAGACCATGAGTCTACTTGACAGGAGCCAGTAGCCTAACATGGCAGCCCCCAAAGCTGCTGGGTTTTAAGCCTCATTAATAGAAACACAATTTGCAGACCAAGGGCAGCCACAGTCCCATTAGACAGTGCTCCAAACAGTCCACATCTGGAGTTCTGTGCCTGCTTCTGGGACCCTTCACATCTTATTTTCTTTTCCAGGTGCTTTTTCCTTTTAAAATTGTTATGGAAATATGGATATAGGTCTTGACCAATGACACATGTAAAACCCAGCAGAATTGCATGTTGATTATGGGAGGGGGTGGGAGGAGGGGAGGGAAAGAACATGAATCATGGAACCATGGAAAAATGTTCTTAATCAATAAAATAAAATTTAAAAAATTTATTGACAAAAGAAATTGTTATTGATGCCCTTTATTCTTTATACTAGTCATCTCCCCATAATTCCAAAACCCTCCCTTCTAACCAACTTTTTTGGCTAGGACTAGTCCTTCTACCCTATTATGTCTCCTAGCATAAGGCTAGGCACATCATTGCTATTCATTAAATAGGTATAAAATGAAGAATTGGACGTGGTACTCGGTGGAATAGATCCTTCCCTTCTTCTTTCCAGGTAGAAGGAAGAGTGTCTAGGATATCAAGATGGAGAAAGATGGCCTCTGTCTTGGGATCCTTTCCCTCTGGGTCCTGTGGTACAACCTCATTTTGAGCCATACTCCATTATCAGTGTTGCGCAATACTCCAGGATGGAAAGTGGTCTAGCTAGGGTTGAGATCTGAGTTTGAATCACAGCTCTACCAGGCACCAGGTGCCTTTAGACAAGGCATATCCTGATCCTGGTTCTGACTGTTACCTCCTTTGTAAAATGAAAGATTTGACCAGGAAGATCACTAGGGCCCCTTCTATATCTCTAGCCTCTAACTCTCTGGGTTCTCAAACTTCTCTCAGCTCCAATAGCCCGTGTTCCAAAGTCCCTCCTAGGGACTTACGGGAAAGAACACTATCCACATCCAGAGAAAGAACTGTGGGAGTAGAAACATAGAAGAAAAACAACTGCTTGATCACATGGGTTTCTGGGGATAGGATTGGGGATGTAGACATTACACCAGTGATTCCCAAAGTGGGCACCACCACCCCCTGGTGGGTGCTGCAGGCATCCAGGGAGGCGGTGATGGCCACAGGGGCATTTATCTTTCTATTAATTGCTATTAAAATTTTTAAAAAATTAATTTCCAGGGGGCTAAGTAATATTTTTTCTGGAAAGGGGGCAGTAGGCCAAAAAAGTTTGGGAACCCCTGCTCTAAATGATCACCCCAGTGCAAATATCAATAATATGGAATAGGTTTTGATCAATGACACATGTAAAACCCAGTGGAATTTCATGTCAGCTATGGGAGGGGGTGGGGGAAAGGGAGGGAAAGAACGTGAATCTTGTAACTGTGGGAAAATATTTTAAATTAATTAATTAAATGAAGTTTTCCAAATCTAAAAATATAAAGGAGACAAAGTCCCTCTTAGCTCTAAAAGCCTAGGTGATCAGCCCTGTTCTAGATCTAATATTTTAGATCTTGAGATCCTTCCCAGCTCTTAGAGTCCAAATGCAAGAATCCCTCCCGGCTCTTATATTATAAGCGCTAAGACCCTTCCCCTTTCCAACATCCTGGGTGCTCAGATCCCTCCCAGTTCTAGAAGTTTGTTATAAGACTCCTTTCAGCCCCGGCGTGCTAGGTTTCGACATTTGTGGAAACCAAGGGAAGATCAGAAGATTTCTTTGAGTAATGGATTTTCAGGGGGTAGTTTCAAGGCATCATAGCTCGATGCAGCCGTGTAGGTTTAGAGCCACCAAGCAGCCATTCGAGCCACGGTTCTTTCTTCCCTGACAGTGCTGGACAAACACAAATGTCGTTCATCTTTGCTTCTTCTTTTCCAAGACTCTGGGCAGGTACCAGGCCACCCCTCCCACTTCTGTGACGGCCCAGATGTCTATACGTTGCTTTTCTCGTCGTCTCCCCGAAAGGGAAAGCCTGTCAATAAGCATCTCAGAGAGTTTGGGGGGAGAGTATTTTTAGATGTACCCAGGCTGTCCTCCTCCCTCATCCTTGCCTCCTTTCATCCTACCACTCAGCCTTTGCCATGCTCTGACTGCAAAGAAATCATGAGATTATTGTGTGTGTTTTGTTTTTTTTTAAAGAATTGGTCTATGGGTTCCAAGACAGAAGAGCAGTAAGGGTGAGGCTATGAGGGTTAAGTGACTCACCCAAGGTCACTCAGCAAGGAAGTATCTGAGACTAGAATCGAAACCAGGACACCCCCCCTCTCTAAAGCTGGCTCTCAAGCCATCGAGCTACCTAGCTGGCCAGGGAATCCTTGATTCTTAGACTGTTTAATCCAGCCCTGTCCTGTTACAGGTGGGGAGACTGAGGCCCAGAGAGAGGAAGGGCAGATCCAGAGGGGGCCCTCCTAGAATCCCTCCGTGGGCAGGGAGAAGGAGAGTGCTGAAGGCACACCAGCTGTTTTACGTTTTGGCTCAGGAGGCAGCGTCCCGGGCAGACCCACACTGGTTCAGATGAGTCTTTCTGTTCACAAAGGAACCTCCTGCTCCCCCACAGGAGACAGTAACGTTCTGTTGTCTGGGAATTCCTGGCAGGAGAATCAGAACTGGGCTCTGCTGTCAGAGGAGAGGCAGGTCCTTCCGACCTGCCTCCACAAACCCCCGCAGCCGCCACAGGCTTCAGGAAGCTCGGAGAGGGCCGGGCAGCCGAGCGGCATGGTCTGGGCCCGAGCCACGGCGGGCCGCCAACATCCCTGACGCAGGAGTCTGGCGACTTCTCTGGGCTTTTGTCTCCTCTGGGGAGCTCCTCTGGGGAGCTCCTCCACGTGGCTTTCAAGGACCACAGACTATCCGAGCTGGGTGTCGGAGGTGGGAGAGCCCTCCTAGGACAACTAGCCCGACTCCTTCATTTTACAGATAAAGAAACTGAGGCTGAGAGGGAGTCAAGCGGCCTGCCCTTTCGGGGCAGAGCAGGGAGGAGAGC
Organism: Gracilinanus agilis; assembly: GCF_016433145.1. Taxonomy (NCBI): domain Eukaryota; kingdom Metazoa; phylum Chordata; class Mammalia; order Didelphimorphia; family Didelphidae; genus Gracilinanus; species Gracilinanus agilis. The sequence goes on from NC_058130.1 coordinate 61,242,178, forward strand.
CAGGCTGCTCCCTACAAAACCTTCTCTTCTTCTGGCACTTGTTGGCCCTTCTCCTTGATCTCTTTCAGGCTATTCACTTTGAAAACAGGGGCAAAGAAATGTCTGTTTAATTCAAACCCCTGCTAATGAGTAGCCTGCTTTAGAGCAATCCTTTCATGGCTTTGAATGCTATGGTCATTCCTAGTCCATCTTTGTCCCCCTGCTGCTGGGTAAGTGGGACTCTGGGCTCATCCCAACCAGCCATCCTCGCCCTGCGTTTTCTAACTTCCGTGCTTTTGCCTGAGCTGTGACTCTCCTTCTGGCCTGGCCTCATCCCTCAGTTCCAGGTCGATCACACCCAGAAATCCTTGCCTGAACACCTCCTCCCAGGACACCAAATACCTTCATTCTCTTTTTTTTTTTGGTTCTAAATAACCCTCAGCTTCAGAATGTTAACCTACCATTTCAGGAGTGTGAGTCTCCTTTCTCCAGTGAGGTTAAACATTCCTCAAAGGGGCAGCTGGGTAGCCCAGTGGATAGAGCATCAGGCCTGGAGTGGGGAGGACCTGGGTTCAAATGTGGCCTCAGATACTTCTTAGCTGTGTGATCCTGAGCAAGTCACTCTATCCCAGTTGCCTTAACCCTTACCTCTCTTCTGCCTTAGAATTCTTATAAGACAGAAATGTTAGAGATAGGAGGTCCTAGGTTCAAATCTGGCCTCAGACACTTCCCAGCTGTGTGACCCTGGGCAAGTCACTTGACCCCCATTGCCTAACCTTACCACTCTTCCACCAAGGAGCCAATACACAGTATTGACTCTAAGATGGAAGGTAAAGGTTTAAAAAAAAAAAAAGACAGAAATGTACAAATGGAGATTTTGAATTTTTGGACTTCATCCCCCAGAAGTCCCTTAGTATTTCCCAAAATTCCTTTTAATCTCTCCACCAAATATTTGGTATTTGGTTACGTTTGTATAAGTTCTGAGGTATTTGGTTACATTTGTATAAGTTCTGAGGCTCCGCCTCACTCTTCCTCTCTTCTCTCATGACCGGGCTGGGTTAGCACCTTTTTAGATAGCTTTTTTTACTTTAGTTGTTATTAATAAACTTTTAAAAAATATAGTGCTTAGTTCTTGTATATTAATTTTTAATCTTCACAGAAAGTAAGGATTTAAAAATTAAAAACATTCCTCAAAGGCAGGGACTGGAGTATTTTTTGGTTCCCCTGCTCCCCTCAGGCATCTGGTATAAGGATCAATATACAGAAAGTGCTCAATAAATGCTTTTTGAGTGAAAGTGGGGAAGAATGAAAATTACAGAGATCAATGAAAAGGATTTATTAAATTCTTACCCAGTGCTAAGTACTAGGGAGCACTACAACAGGCAAGACAGTCCTTGCCCTCAAGAAGCTTACCTTCAAAGAGGGGAAGGCAGAATATAAAGGGAGATAGAGGGAAAACAGAGTTAGGAGATGGGAAGGTACCATTATAGGGCTTGGATTGGAAATATCTGCTAAGTACGTAGTGGGTGGAGCCAGACTAGGTAGCTTGAGTTCTGAGAAGAAAAAAGGATGGAGTTTAGGTGACCCGGCTTAGTGATGACCAGAAAATATGATAAAGGTTATAATAAACTTGGTTCTCCCTTTTGGGTAGGAGAGTCCTATTTGGCAATAAAATCATATGATTTCTCTGGATGGAAGAAGACCTTGAATGCCACAATGAAGAGTCTTCAGAGAAGATCATAGGATTTAGAACTAGGTAGAAACTTAGAGATCACATCTAGTCCAACCTTGTCATTTTCCAGTTGAGGAAACTGAGGCCATAAAGGGAAGTAACTTCCCAAAGCCTATCAGGTAGTAGATAGCAGGGATTGGTTTCAAATCCACCTTTCCTCCAATGTTAAGTCTTGTGCTTTTTTCACTTCACTATGATGACTCTTCAAATCACAGGAGTAGAAGGAATGTGTGTTCTTTCTTTACCCCACCCTCTTCCCCTTTTTTTTTCTCCTTCCTTCAGCCCATGACTTCCCCTTAGAGTCTTCTCTCTTGTCCTCTCCTCACCCCCAGCCTTCTCATGCTCATACACATGTTGTTGTTGTTGTTGTTGTTATTCAGTGGTTTTTCGGTTGTGTCTGATTTGTTGTGACCCCATTTGGGGTTTTCTTGGCAAGGGTACTAGAGTGGTTTGCCAGTTCCTTCTCTATACACATATGGAAGTTTTAATAAATGACTAAGAAATTAATCCATAGGGTAATGGGAAAAACAACAACAACAATAATGGTGCCCAATGTAGGATGGAACGTCAGAGGCCATCCCCATCATGTTATAGATAGCCAATGGTGCACGGGTAGTTAGTGACAAAGCTGAAATTCAAACCCAGCATCTCTGACCCCAAACCCAATGGATCTTCTTTTCCATGCGATTCCCCTTCATCTCTAAAGCATTTTCCACCCCCTCCCATTTCACTTGATCTTCCCAAATGCTGTAAAATAGTCAGGACAGGGAGTATGATACCCATTTTATGTATAAAGAAACTGAGGCTCAGTTTGATGAGAGAGAACTTGTCCAAAGTGACACAGCTAATGAGTGGTGGAGGCAGGTAGTGGAATTCAGGGCTCCTAACTCCCAGGCTAGTTCTCTGTCCACCACATCACACATTACCACACCCTCTCCCTGACCAAGCCAGTGTCTCCTCTCCTTATCTTCTCCAACCTCAGGGAACTCTGCATGGGTCAGTAAACATTTCCTGCCCCTGGTTTGTGTTTTTTTTTTAATGCCTCCTCCATCCACCCCAACTCCCCCTTAACCTGAACCACATCCCCGCTGAGGAACCAGTTCTCTGTTCCAGCCTGGATATTGTGTTTGTTTTAGGAGAAACACATAGACACTTGTCTCCTCGGCCTCTGTTTGGATGGCAGCTTGCCCTGCCCAGAAACCACACGCTGCCAGCCTGTCCCCAGATGGAAGGTAGAAGCAGCAGAAAGAAGGAAGAGGGCTGCTCTTTATGGGCAGAGCCTGGAGCCCAGAGAATGGAAATATGGATGCAAATAGAATGCTTTGGGATTTGAGGAGACTTCTTGGGGACATCACTGGACTTTAGGATGGAGAGAAAACAGAGAGATCATCTAATCCAGCCTTTCTGTTTTGTGGATTCTCTCCCCCAAGGGAAATATAAGCTCCCTGGGAGTAGGAAATGTTTCATTTCTGTCTTGGTATATCTTCCATCCAGGACTGGTCTTGTTAGCTCAGCACAAGCTATGTGCTGTATGTGTATGGGGAGAGAGAGACAGAGACAGCAACACAAAGAGAGAGAGAGAGAGAGACAGAGAGATAGAGACAGAGAGAGAGAGAGAGAGAGAGAGACAGAGAGATAGAGACAGAGAGAGAGAGATGGGAGCACAGAGAGACACAAGAAGGGAGAGGAGAAGAAGAAGGAGATGGAAAAGGAGAAGGGAAAATGATGGAGGACAGGAAGGGGAAGGAAAGGAGCATCTAACAAGTGCTCTAGAGACAGAGGACCTAGGTTTGAATCCTGTCTTTGGTAAATAATATCCACAAGACCTCCCTGGATTTTAGTTTCCTCATCTGTAAAAATAAAAGGGTTGGAGATAGCATCTGAAGTCCTTTCTAGCTATAGAGCTATACTCCTATAGGTATAAAGTAAATAATTAATAAATTCTTGTTGCGTTGAATTGAATATGGACAAAAGACCCAAAGCGTAATTTAACCAAGGTCTCTCAGCAAATGATAACTAGAACTCATACTTCTGACAGTATTCTTTGCACTATGCCATAGAGAGATGTTAGGGGGAAAAGTATGTGATGGTAAGCAATTGCACATGGAGAGAATGGTGTAGGAATGCAATGGAAAATATTGAGCAAGTCCCATTATCTCTCTGGGCCTCCTCTTTCCTCATCTGGAAAATGGACAAAATCGCTAATCTCTAGAGGCTCTTCCAGCTCTTAATCCACAGAGCCCTGGGATTAGATCAGGTGTCCATTGTACTGTGCCTTCTCACTCTTCCCAGTCGTGCCCAGGTGCCCTGGAGTCCCAGCCCCATCATCAAGGGAAGTCATGATGCAGTGCTCCCTGCCTCTTCAAAAACCTTACAAAACTCTCTTTCTCTGCTTTTCCTCTCTCCTTCAGACCTTTCCCAGCTCTCTCACCTTTCCCTCCTCCCCTTTCTCTCTTCATTTTTCAAGTGTTCTCTACCATTCGTCAAAGCCACTTGAGTCTCTACCTTATCCTACAGCTAGTCTGCTTCTTGGCTTGCAGAGTATCATAGATTTGGGCTGGGAGGGACATCAAAGATCATCTAAGCCAAGATTAAATGGCCTGGCCGAGGTCGTATAGGTATCAGAATTGGGATAGTATCAGAGATGAGATTTGAACTCAGATCTTCTGACTCCAGAGCATTTCCACTGTACCAAGATGACTCAGAAAAAGAACCATCTGCATCCTGGGAGGATGTTTGAAACCTTTGGGTTTTGTGACACTCCAGGGAGAGGGGGGAAGCCAAGGGGGAAATGGGAAAAGCAAAGTCAAGCCATTCCACATTTGGCCCTCCGACCCCTTTGCCCTAGGGGGAATCACCTCATTGTGCTGTCTGGACATTGGGCCCTCCAGAAGACAGGTCTGTATTTGGCATCAGCTCTGTCCCTTCTCTTGGGCCAGGAGAAAATGATTTACTCCCCAGAGTTTGGCTGGCTATACAATGATTGGACGGAGTGGGGCCAGGGCTGGGGGATGTCTGTTGCTGTCCTCCTCTCGAGTCCATGGCTGAGAGCAGGTCTGCATTTCTTCCTTGATAGCCTTCTGTTGGTAGATTTCCACCTCAAGAGGAGATGGCCAACAAAGTCAGTCTGGAAAAATCACTCATTCCCTGGAAAGCCAGTATTCTAGCCAAGGAATACCGCATGCCGGACAGTTCTGCAGCTCAGTGGTGCCTGTCCTGGACAGGACTCTCCTGGCTCACTGAATGTGGGGGCTGGAAGGGACCCTTGACGAGCAGCTCTTATTTTACAGAGAGGGAAACTGAGCTCACTCTGTGGAAGTGACTTCACCAAAGTCGCTCATTGAGCCAGGAGGAGAAACCAGTTTTTCTGACTCCCCCTTCAGTTATTTTTTCTCTATAGCACGACCGACTCCAAAAAAAACCCCAGGCAGCTTCTTTTTTCCTTTCCAAGTCCTGAAATACATTTGGAATGAATAAGAATAATCGTAACATCCTTAAATATTTCTAGCACTTTACATGTTCCAAAACAGTCACATATATAGAGCAGAACTAATCTTCTGTAGTAATAATAATAATAAAAACTCACATTTTCAAATATTTGGAGGATTTAAAGTACTTGCCTCACAGTAGGCCCATTAGAGAGGCATAGTGCTAGTTAATGTTGATGTAGCACTTTAAGGTTTACAAAGGAATTTAGCTTTCTCCTTATCTGTTGGTAGTGTTAAGGAGTGGTGCCTCTGGCCCAGGATGGGATTTCTGGGCAGTTCTCCAGTGCTGGAAGGTTTAAAAATCAATTTTTTTTAAAAATTGAGGTAAAACTAGTTTGGTTTGCCTTTACAATCCCTGTGACACCCTTGGGCCTTGGGTGCGATCCCCAAGGATATATTCTCTTCCCTACCTTGGAACTATTCTTTCTGCCTCCTCTCAGTTCCTCATATTCCAGCTGGCCTTCCTTTGTAGCTTCCTCCCAGCCCTTATCCTAGAGCCTCTTCTGCTCAAAGTGGATGCCTGAGACAGAGAGAATAATAACTACATTTTCAGAATTTTGGTGTGTGTGTGCGTGTGTGCATGCGTGTGTGTGTGTGCGCGCGTGTGTGCGTGCGTGTGTGTGTGTGTGTGTGTGTGTGTGTGTGTGTGTGTGTGTGTAGACCCTGGGCTGGAGAAGGAAATGGCAGACTAGCTCTATGACCCTAGTCAAGTCATTTAACCTTTTTTGCCTCAGTTTCCTCATCTATAAAATGAGCTGGGAAAGGAAATGGCAAATCATTCCAGCATCTTTTCCAAGAAAACCCTAATGGGGTCAAAAAGAGTTAGATGTGACTGAAAATAAATAATCTCTCTCTCTCTCTCTCTCTCTCTCTCTCTCTCTCTCTCTCTCTCTCTCTNGAAAATAAATTCTCTCTCTCTCTCTCTCTCTCTCTCTCTCTCTCTCTCTCTCTCTCTATCTATCTATCTATCTCTCTCTCCCCCCGTCTCTCTTTTGTCTGTCTCTCCTCTTTCTTTTTTTCTGTCTTTCTCATACTCTCTGTCTCTCCTCTCTCCATCTCTGCCTCTCTCTCTCTTTGTCTTTCTCTCTCTCTCCCTCCCTCTCTCTGTGTCTCTGTCTCTCC
>NC_058130.1:61254874-61301600 GCF_016433145.1 Gracilinanus agilis
TCTCTTCCAGCCCCCCCTCACTTTAATCATAATTACCTATAGCAGAAATAGGGAGATTTGGAGTGCTGTAGATTTGAAGAGAATGATAATTAGTCCTGTTTTGGGTTTTTTTTTTGTCACACGATGCTATCATATTAATCCCTCATCATCATGGTTTCCCATCCTTGTACCTTATTGAGTTTTTCTTATCAACACTGCTCAGAAGTAATAAAGGAACCAAACATCTCCATGACACTTGACAGCTGAAGAAGAAGAAAAGTTAAAGATGACGAATTCGTTCTGTTTTGAATATGTTGAGTTTAAGTTGTCCCTGGGACACCCTGTTTCCAAAATCCACTAGGGAGGCAGTGACATGAGAATGAAGTTGAAGAGGAATCCTGGGGCTGGCTCTGTAGATTTGTGAGTTATTTGTATAGAGATGATCATTAAACTCCTGTGATGAGGACGCCAAGAGAGACTAGAAAGAGAGAAAACAGAGCTTTGGGACACATCCATAAAGTGGAGGATGAGCCAGTAAAGGAGACAGAGAAAAAAAAAACAGCCCGACAGGTAGGAGGAGAACCAAGAAAGAGTAGAACCACAAAAACCCTGATAGGAGAGAGCATCCAACTGGAGAAGGAAGGATGAGGAATGAGAAACGACCATCAAGGCTGACAATTAAGACACTGCTGGTCATTTTGGAGAGAATATTTTCATAGAGTTAATGAAGTCAAGAAGTCAAACTTCTAAGAGTAATTGAATAAGAAGGAAGGAGAGGCAACGACAATAGATAACTTGTTTTTGGACTTTGGCTGGTAATGGAAGTTGGATGTAAGATGATAGCATCTAGTAAAGGGTCTCTCTCTCTCTCTCTCTCTCTCTCTCTCTCTCTCTCTCTCTCTCCATATATATATGGAGATGGAATCTAAGACCTTCCATTTCTAGGCTTGGCTCTCAGGCCACTGAGCTACCTAGCCACCCCCTGTGTTGCTTTGTGTTTAAAGGATAGAGAAGATGTGGGAATATTTGAAAGCAACAGGGAAAGAACTAATAGAAAATGAGATTAAAAGGGGACAGGCTGCTAGAGAAGGCCAGAAGGTGGAGTGTGCATGGGACAGGGCATAAGTAGAGGCATTGAGGAACACCCCATTATCAGACACCAGAGGAGGGAAGAGAAGAGGGTGATGTTGGGGGAAATGGGAGATGACAGTGTGGATAGTTTGGTGCAACCCTTCCTCATTTTATTAGCCCTGAGCATGAATAGGAGCACAGAATATAAGCTTCCTTCAGGGTTGGGGCAGCCTCGTTTTTGTTTTTTGAGTTCTCAGTGCCTAGCACAGTGTTTAGTCATAGTTCATTGTTGATCCATCCATGGCATACTGAGGGCATGTCCAGACCTTCACTTTTGTTTAGAAAGGCCGTCTCCCTGCATGATTTCAGAAAGAACTGGAAAGACCTTCATGGACTGATGCAGAGTGAAATAAGCAGAACCAGGAAGACGTTGTACACAGTAACAATAATATTGTGGGCCGATCAACTGTGAAAAACTTAGTTGCTAACAGCAGTACAATGATCCAGGACAACTCTGAGAGACTTAGGACAAAGAATGTTCTCCACCTCCAGAGAAAGAATTGGTGGAGTCAGAATGCAGATGAAAGCGGATGATTTTTCGATTGTTTATTTGGGTTTGTGTTTTGGGGTTTTGGTTTTATAAGATTACTCATAAAAATGAAAAATATGGAAATATGTTTGCATGATAATACATGTATAACCCAGATCAAATTGCCTGCCAGCACCAGGAAGAGGAAGAGAAGGGAGGGAGGGAGATAAATTTGATCATATAAACTAGGAAAACTTGTGTAGGAGGGAAAGACACACACACACACACACACACACACACACACACACACACAGAGACAGAGACAGAGACAGAGACAGAGAGAGAAAGAGAGACACAGAGAGATACAGAGAGACACAAAGAGACAGAGATTGAGAAAAAAAGAGAGACACAAAGAGAAAGACAGAGAGAGAAAGACAGAGACAGAAAGAAGACAGAGACAGAGAAGGACAGAGAGGGACAGAGACAGAGAGACAGACTGCCAGCTAAGGTTAGCCATATATAGAAAACTTGGGTCCTCCTCCCTGCAAATTACCCTTTTGCCCCCAGTCTCCTGGTGGGGGATGGAGTCGGGGAGATAAAGTTATGTGAAGAGCTGACTCCATCCATCCCTTCCGGCCTCCGCCAAATGAGGGGACAACATCAGCCATTCACTCCCTGAGTCTTCTCCAGGCTAAAAAACCATCATTTTTTCCAGCTGACTTTCATACAATGTCATTCCCTCAATAATCCTGGTCATCCTCCTTTGATTCTTCCATTTCTTCCTGATGAGTTTGTACTGTGCTTCCCTGGCAACACTCTGTGGTCCAGCCAAAACAACCTCCTTCTTGTTAGGCTCTCACAACCCTCAATGTCCCATCTCTGTGCCTTTGCCTAGATTGTCTGGAGGGGGACAGGGAGAGCCTAGAAAACACTCCCTTCCTCCCTCCACCTCACAGAATATGTCGCTGCCTTCAAAATGCTGCCATTATCTACCTGAAGCCTTTACTTCTCCACCACTTGTTCATTCTTTATCTAATATTCATCTATTTATTTATGTGCATATATATTTTATCTCCCAATAGAATTTAGGTTCCTGAAGAGCAGTTTCTTTTCTTTTTCAAACCCTTACCTTCTACCTTAGTATCAATTCTAAGGCAATTGGGGTTAAGTGACTTGCCCAAGATCACATAACTAGGAAATGTCTGAAGCTAGATTTGAACCCAAGTCCTCCAGACTCCAGGCTTAATAATGTATCTACTGTGCCATCTAGCTGCCCCACAGCAGTCTATTTTTGTTTTTAAATCTCCAGAGCCTGCTACTATGCTTGGCACATAGTAAGCACATAATCAATGCTTGTTTGATTATTGGTTGATTGGCAGGGCTAGAGGGACAGTGCTCTCTGACCACTAAGAGTGGGTGCCTGCATCCTTCCCATTGGCACACACCAAACCACTATGTTTATATTTATAAATTTATATAAATATATACACATAAAATATCATATATGTTATTATATAGTATATATAATTTGTTATTATATATTGTATATAATATTAATATAACCATATTATATCAATACAATTATTAATATAATCATTGCATTAATATATAATTATAATATAATAATATATCAATAACATAATGATATATTATGCATTATTTATATATAATAAAATATATTCAATATATTAACAATAGTGAATATATTAATTTTATCAATATATTTATTTAAATTAGTTTATTGAAATTTAATATAAATTAATTAAGATTAAATTTAAAAGAAATTAAATGTACATTTCACATTAATGTATTAATGTATTCCTTGAATATTTAATATTAAATATATGTTTTATATATTTTGTTATATATGATATATAATAAATATATAATGTATGTATATAAAATATATATTTTACATATTTTAATTTAATATATAGTCTTAGTCTTAAATATATAATATAAAAATATATACAAAATATATTAATATAATAGATTATATTAAATAAATATTTTATTATAAAATTTAATTATAAAAATAGAAATATATACATAAATAATGTATATTTTTATTATATATGTTTATTTTTTTATTTTTTAAAGACTAGCTGAGAAAACCAGACTTGGGCAATTGCTGTGGTTAAGAATCTTTCTGCATGAGATTCAGGAAACTTTGAGCTTAAGCGTTCCCATCGTAGCTTGCAGCTGGCCTCAGAGTCAATCCAGAGACGTACGAATCCAGGGAGCTACCCAGGGAGGGAGAGAGGATTTCTTAGCATGGGACAGTGGGGCTCCGAGGTGTGAGCCTGCCAAGTCGGCATTCCGCAGACAGCTCCTGGCCCCCGTGGCGAGGTGAGGTCAGGCCGAAGTAGGCAGGGAGCCAGGCAGGAAGCCGTCGAGGAGGTGGGCAGTGCCCTGCTGGCCTGCTTTTCTCTTTTAAAGGTCAGGACCATCCACCGTGGACACTGACTTGTTTTCCCCAACCTCCTAGGCGAGAAGAAAATACGTCTCCAGCCCTGGAATCCGTCCCGTGCTCTAGGCTCCAGCTAGGAGGGGCCCCTTTGAGTCAGCAGTGGAACCTCATTAATGGGACCCCGCTGAGCTAGAGTTTGTAGTTTCAGACACAGGTCTGGGCAAATCGGATCAAATGGGAAATTCAGAAAAAACTTTATTAGACTGCGAGTGTTTTCTTAGAATAAGTACTTTGAACGAAGGGGCGCACATCTGTAGGGGAATGGCTGAACAAGTCAGAGCGTCTGCATGGAATGGAATATCAATGCACCGTTAGAAATGATCCGGCCTCAGACACTTCCCAGCTGTGTGACCCTGGGCAAGTCACTTGACCCCCATTGCCTAGCCTTTCCACTCTTCTACCTAGGAGCCACTACACAGAAGTTAAGGATTTAAAAATGTAAAAAAAACAAAAACGAAAACAAAAACAGAAATGATGAAAGGAGCTGAGGCAGAGGACCCTGGGAAGAGCTCTTGGAAGTCAGCAGAACTGGGAGAACAGTTATACAATAATAACAACATGATGAAGAACCATCACCTTGAAAGACTCGAGAATTCTGACCGATGCAACAGCAAACCAGGACTCCAGCGTGCTAGAGACAATGAACTTCAACTGCAAAATGAGACACACATTTTGAGACATGACTAATGTGGGAATTGGCTTTGCTTGGTGATGAATATTTGTTATAAAATTTTATTCTTCTGGGATATTTTGTTCTATTTGAGAGGGAAGAGGAAGATAAAATAATGAAGTGTTTAAAAGTATAATGATTAAGTATAAAAGTTAAACATTATTGATTTAAAATTAATAAAAATACTTAATAATTACATTTTTAAAAAAGTTTAATAACTTTTTATTGATACTTTCTGGCATAATTGTAACTTTCCAATATTTATACTGCCCCAAGGAAGCCCTCCCATGTAACAAGGGAATATAGCCAAGAAAAAGCAAACCAATCCATTGGCCACATCTGACTTGCTTCTTACTCTTCCTCTGTAGCTCACCTCCATAGCTCCACCAGAAGGGGGGATAGCATGTCTCACCATTGGTCATTCAGAGTCAAGATTGGCCTTTGCATGGATCAATTCCCACATTGGTGGCGTCCCAAAATGTATGTCTTGTTCTGTGTTTAAAGTTCTTGTTCTCCAGAATGCTTTATCTTTCATTCTCTGGAATCATGGTTTGTTATTGCATTGATGAGAATTCTTGGATCTTTCAAGGTTGTTTTTCTTAATAATGTTATTATTTTATGAACTATTTTCCTAATTCTACTCACTTCAGAGAGCTCTGATCTCTCCTTGTGTTGTTCTCCTTGACATTTTTGTGATCATCGTGTAGAGATTGTTCTATTGGTTCTGTTGGTTGCATCAATTCATGCAAATCTTCCCAAGTTTCTCTGAGTTCCTCATAGTCATCACTTCTTAAGACCATAATATTCACTTCACCCGTATGCCAAAATTTATCCAACCATCCCCAGCTGATGGACGGATACTTATCTTATGTAGGGACTTTGGCTACAAAAGTGCTGCTATAAATAGTTTTGAATATATGGGATCTTTCTCTCTCTTTGACTTCCTTGTGCTATATATCCAGTGTTGATATTAGTCAATCAATAAACATTTTAGTCCCTATTATATGCCAGGTACTCTGCTAAACACTGGATTTACAAAAAGTTGCAAATGATACAGCTAGGAGCAACTGGGTGCCTCAGTGGATAAAGAGCCAAGTCTAGAGCCAGGAGGTCCTGGGTTCAAATGTGGATCTCAGACACTTCCTGGCTATATGACCCTGGGCAAGGCACTTAACCCCCATTGCCTAGCCTTTACCATTCTTCTGCCTTGGAACCAATACTTAGTATTGATTCTAAGAGGGAAGGGAAGGTTTAAAAAAAAAAAGACAGTCTCTCCCCCTCAAGGAGCTCACAATCTGGTGGAGGAGACAACAAGCAAACATACGCAAACAAGCTATGTATTGGAAAAATAGAAAATAATTAAGAGTTAGAAGGCACTGGAATTAAGAAGTTAGGAAAGACAATTTAATAATTCTTTGAGTAGAACATCCAACTCTTTTCCAGCACAACTGAATCAATCACAGCTCCACCAACAATGCACTAGTATGCATATATTCTCACAATCCTTCCAACATTCATCACTTTCTTCTTTCAGTGAACTTGACCAATCTGATATGCAGGAGATAGAACTTCATTTTTTCTGAGTTTTCAGACTTATTCTCAAGGAAAGGGGATGCTCACAAGGGGATCACATAACCAGAAAGACTCTGGGCAGCAAGAGGTAGGAGGGAACAAGATTTCACTCTTTTTTCCCTCAAGGGCCAACTTTGATCCTAGTTCCCAATCCCCTGGTTTAGATTAAGCCCAGAAATAGGACTTGGACCCCATTCTACCAAGAGACAACAAAGGGTAGTGGTTAAAGCACAGAGTTGGAAGGCAAGAGACTTGAGTTCCAGTCCCAAATCATTTACCAATTTAATATGTTGCCTTGGAGAAGGCTTAACAGGTGATTTTCAAGGACTTCCTGAACCTCTGTTTCTTCATCGATAAAATAAAGGGATTGGGCTAAACCAATCAAAATTATTTTTCAAGCTTTAATGTGTTAAGCATCAGAGATACAAGGGCAAAAGTTAAGCAGTCCAGACCTTTGAGGAGTTTATATTCTAGTAGGAGAATGGATGACCCCTAAATCCCCTTTCATCTGAAAAGATGAGAGTAGCCCACCTCCTAGATGTGAGTCATGGCCAGTTCTAACAGTCTCTCCTCCCTCTCCTAGCTCCAGCACTCCCCTCTCCATCTGGCCCACCAAAAACGGAGGGAGCTTCTAAGTCAGGTGTGCAACCGCTATACGCGTAAGCGACGCCTGCTGAGCCCCGAGGACTTGCGCCACTTGGTCGTGGACGATGAACATGGCTTGCTGTACTGCTACGTGCCCAAAGTAGCCTGTACCAACTGGAAGCGAGTGATGATGGTGCTCACAGGAGGTGGCAAGTACCGAGACCCGCTGGAGATCCCAGCCCACGAGGCCCACGTGCCGGCCAATCTGAAGACGCTGGCAGACTACAGCCCGGCCGAGATCAACCGGCGGCTACGGGCCTACCTCAAGTTCCTCTTCGTTCGAGAACCCTTTGAGCGGTTGGTCTCGGCCTACCGCAACAAGTTTACCCGTAATTACAACACAGCCTTCCATAGGCGATATGGCACGAGAATCATCCAGCGCCACCGAAAGCATCCCAGCCCGGAGGCCCTGGCTCGGGGCGATGACGTCCGCTTTGAAGAATTCCTCTATTACCTGATAGATCCCCGCACCCGGAAAGAAGAGCCATTCAATGAACACTGGGAGCGGGCGCATTCCCTCTGCCACCCCTGCCTGGTCCACTATGATGTGGTGGGCAAATACGAGACCCTGGAAGAGGATGCTGCCTACGTGCTGAGCCTCGTCGGGGCCGACCAAGCTGGCATCCACTTCCCGACCTCCTCCAAGATCACACACACGACAGGCGGTGAGGCAGCCCACTTCTTCGAGGGCATCAGCCCCTTCTACCAAAGAAGACTCTTTAATTTATATAAGATGGACTATCTCCTGTTCAACTACTCCATCCCTTCCTACTTGCAGCTCCGGTAACGGGGCTACGAGGGGGATCCCATCTCTGCCTCTTCGTCATCCCTCCTAGACCTCCCGGTCTTGTTGGTTTGGCCACGTCTCCCTCTTCCCTGCTGCTCTCTTCCACTCCATTCCGTGTCCATGCCATGGACTGTCTCCCCACCGACTGAGGGAGACCCAGACTCAGAGTTCCTATTGGGATGAGAGGGGTGAGATCACTGGGGCATAGCTTGCCCACCTCCCTGCATCCCTTCTTCCAAATTGAGCATTAGGGCATAAGTATGACCGCTTCTCCCTTAGACACTCAGTGGCCTTGCTGCATTCCCTAATCCTAGAGCCCTCCATCATGGGGTGGAAAGGTTCCTTGGTGGGGTTTGCTGAGGAGGCGCCCCCACGGGTGAGGCTGCACGGGCAGAGCTCCTGTGGTCAGCAGGAAGCTTTGGACCCCTTGGAAATTAAGAAGAAAATGAAAACTCTCAGGTTAAGCTCTTTTAGGAGATCCCCAATGGCCAAGCATCATCTGGCATTCCCAAACCAGAGTTTGGTCCTGGAAACAGTGTAGAAGAACCAAAAAAAGCACTGGAGTTAGAGCCCAAAGAGCTGACTTCAAATCCCGACTCTACTAGTTACTCCCTGTAATCTTGGGCATCGATTTCCCTTCTCCAGGCTGCTTCCTCCCCTGTAGAATGAGGGACTCGGCCTAGATCGCCTCTGAGGGCTCTTCTAGCTCGAAATCTTGTGATCCTGCCATGACCGCAAAGAACTTTGTCTTCACTCCCACCCCCCGCCCCATCCCCACAACTCGCTCTCGCTGCTAGGACATCCCATGATGTTCTGGCCTTCTTTGGGCTGGTTGGGTTGTAGGTGATGGAACCAGAGAGGGCAATCCTGGGCAGGATGTTTTGGTTTGAAGAAGATGCCCGAGGGTGCTGGAGTAACTCTTTTTTAAACAAAAGTAAATTTATTTCTTTACCATTTGTCTTTGTGGCATTTTTTCAGTTAGTCAACAAGCGTTTATTAAGCTCTTATGGCATGCTAGGTGTTGTATTAAGCACTGGGGGAATATGTGAGGGGAAAGCACAGTCCCTTCCCCCAAAGAGCTCACATTATAATGGGAAGAAATACACAAACTACGTACATACAAGATACACACATCATATATGTAATGTCTATATAACACATACATAAATATACATATATACCTATCTTGTTCACTCGTTTTCAATCATATCCAACTCTTCATGACCCCATTTGGGGTTTTCTTGGCAGAGACACTGAAGTGGTTTGCCATTTCCTTCTCCTGCTCATTTTATAGATGATAAACTGAGGCAAACAGTTAAGTGACTTGCCCAGGGTCACTAAGCTAGTACACATCTGAGGCCAGATTTGAACTCAGAAAGATGAATCTTCCTGACTCTGGATCTGACACTCTCCTGGGCTACCTAGCTGCCACGTATATTCTCTCTCTCTCTGTAGCACACACACACACACACACACACACACACACACACCCCAATATGTCTATTATGTCTAAATGATGGCTACATCTAGAAATATAGTGTATCTGTAACACATGTAATGTGTATAGAATATAGACGTACATAATATGTAGATACAACACTCACCTTATGTATAGAAAAGCTACGTAGATGCATACAAGATGTGTACACAGAGGGATAGAATGTATAGAGATGTGAGATATATAACGTCTAAGTATATAATGTGTGTGTGACACATAATAGATGGTTATATAATGTGTACACATCATAAACGTGTGATGGCTAGAGAGCATCTACACGTGTCATGTGTGTATGACCTGTGTACATAATGTATACATGACACGAGCTTATATGTATATGTAATGTGTGCCCAGTGCATCTGTGTGTATAATATATACATGGGTGTATATAATGCATTCTAGCGTATATGTGTATAATATGTCCACACACACACACACACACACACGGAAAGTCATCTCAAAGGAAAGAAGGTACGAGGGAGGGGACCAAGAAAGGCTCCTGCACAAGATGGGATTTGAGCTGAGTCTTGAAGAGAGCTAGTGGGAAGGAGGAAGAACATTCCAGACATGGAGAACAGCCAGTTCAAAGGCATGGCGGCTGGAGAGAATTATAGTATTCAAGGAACAGCCAACAGGCTATTAGAGCAGGACAATAAAATATGTGGAGGGAAATAAGTGTGAGAAAACTGGAAAGATCAGAAGGCGGCAGGAAGGAGGGACTTTAAATACCAAAGAAAGCATTTTTGTTTCATCCTAAAGATTCTAGAAAGCTGGTGGAGCATATGATGAGGGGGCAGTGAAGAGAGGGGTGACACGGTCAGTGCTGTGATTTAATAAAATCCATTTGACAGCTGAGTGCGAGAAGAAATGTCTTCATCTCACCATACCTATCTCTGTGACCAAGGTAGGCTGCCCTATCCCTGAAGAGCAGCGTTAAGGGGGAGGGCGTTCTGAAGGGTTGGGCATAGGATATTGCCAACATTGACAGGTTGAAATTCCAAATCTTCTACTAACTGTGACCTTAATTAAACCACTTCACCTTTATATACCTCAATCTTCTCATCTGTAAAATAAGATTAGGTCAGAGGTGTTGAACTCACTGCCAGCTGGCCATAGCTGCCCCTTGCCCCACCAGATGAAAATGTAATGGGGTGGGGGCTGCGGCTAGGCAGCTCTGTGGATAGAGAACCAGGCTTAGAGACAAAAGGTCCTGGGTTCAAATATGGCCTTAGACACTTTCTAGCTGTGTGATCCAAAGGAAGTCATTTAACTCCCATTGATCAGCCATTACTATTCTGCCTTGGAACCAGTTCTAGTATTGATTCTAAGACAGAAGGTAAAAGTTTGGTTTGGTTTGGTTTTTCACGTAATGGGGAAATATTTAACAAAACACACAAACATGTAATACGCCATAGATAATGTTAATTGGTGGTTTTCTAAGCCAATATGCAAACCCACCACCACCACCAAGAATCCCTTTTTCTATGTGAGTTTGACACCACTGGACCAGATCACCGCTAGAAGCTCCCTTCTACATCTAAGTCTTTGTTCCTGTGGGTGGTGAGTGAAGGCTTGGTTCTTGGGTGAAAGGGGAGGCTGAGTATCTCTCTCCTTTCATCCAACTGGGGGCTGTTGTTCCACTGAGTTGTCCAGTGGTGTGACTTGCAACTACTTACTTGCTCTCTCTGGACTTCCGTTCCGTTAAATGGTCATAATTGCAGCCCTTCTTGAAGGGTGATGGTGACGAGCGTATGAGATGAAAAATGTGAAAGAACTTTGGAAGAATGTTCAATTCAGCACAAATGTAATGGATGGTTTGTTTATGTGGTGGCAATGGATGAGGGCCTCGAGATGGCACAAATAGAGGAAATCACTCAGATCCGGTTGGTCATTAATCCAATCAAGATCCAATGAACAGGGGGCAGCTGGGCCTAAAGAAAGGAGGTCCTGGGTTCAAATCTGGCCTCAGACACTTCCCAGCTGTGTGACCCTGGGCAAGTCACTTGACCCCCATTGCCTGGCCCTTACCACTCTTCTGCCTTGGAGCCAATACACACTGTATTGACTCTAAGATGGAAGGTAATGGTTTTATTTTTAAAAATTAAAAAAAAAAAAAAAGATCCAATGGAAAAAATGCCCCTCAGAGTGTAGAGACAAGGCCTCCCCTCTGAGGTCCTCCATAAATAATACTAGCTTGCATTTGTTTAGTGCTTTTTAAAGCCTTTTTTCAATGTGCCTCTGTTTATGACCTGCATTTATCTGTAAATGCTTCGATGTATATATGGAGTATATACATATCAGACAGAAAAGGAAAATGAGTCTTTGGGGCAGGTCTGTCAAATGACTTGTCCAATATCACCCAGCAGAGCCAAGTCTCCCAGTTCTGTGCCCTAATCAGCTACCAGAGAGGGGTATCTTCTCCAGAAATATTTTCTAGAGATCCAGTCTAGAGAGTATATTTCAAAGTAGTGAGATCATGGGTACATTTTTCCCTCTTGTTATTTACCAGCACCCCCCCCCCCCATAATGCTGCTTATTTAGGCTTGACATCCTGCTTCTAAAAGCCCAGCTGGCTATTCTGTAGCTGTGCTCCATTTCTTCCAGTAACTCACCAGGAGTCATTTTAGGGAATTTACTTATCCTTTTTGGCCAAAGGATCATGGTTTTAGAGCAGGAAGGAACTGAAGAGGTCAGTTATATAATGACCAAGTCCTTCATTTTCTAGTCAACTCGACTCAAATTGGTTAAGTGACTTACCAAAAGTCACATGAGGGCTGAGTGTAGGGGGCTGAGATTTAGAAGCAGATGCTCTCATGCCAGAGCCAGTTTTCTTCCTACCATCATACCATACTACGTTTCCTCAATTTCTTCTTCTGTAAAATAAAAGAACTTGAGTAGAGGGCCTCTAAAATCCCTTCCAGGCTCATGCCTAGCCTCAAAGTCTTAAGATTCTTGTGATGATGATGATGATGATGGTGGTGGTAGTGGTGGTGTTGATGATTGTCGTGATAGCTAACATTTATAATAGCTCTTTAAGGTTTGAAAAATGCTTTACAAATGTCTCATTTTATAGTCACTAACCCTGAGCATTGGTTTTGGGGGGCTTAGGTTGGGATGTCAATAGCTACTCAGTCTATAAAGCACTGATCCCAAGCTAAACAGTGTCATTCATTTATTTTTAGTCAATCCTCTGGCTCAAATTGACCCTCCAGCTCTTTATTCCTCATGCCCTCTATTCACTACCGAGAGTTCCGAGCAAAGATACATCTAGAGCTTTGTATGCAGTTCTAGGTGTCACATTGCTAGGAACACATGGGTTCAGATCCTCCCTAAAACACGAGCTGTGTGACCCTAACCTCTCTGTGTCTCAGTTTCCCCATTAAATGAGGTGATTGGACTCATTGGCCTCTAAGGTCCTTGCCAGCTCTAAACCTTGGACCCTATAATCCTATGCCTTTAGGAAAGCCATGAGGGCAGAGAGGAGACTCAAAATCATGTCATAGGATGGGTCGAAGAAACAAAGGATGTTCTGTCTATAAGAATAGGATAGAGTGACTTTAACTTTTTGGTTATTTTGCTGAAATTGTTTTCTTCCTCTTATTCTTTATTTTAAGGGATGGTTCTCTGGAAGAGGTGGAAGGAGGGGTACAGTAGGAAATGGCAGGTGATACAAAATAAATATTAATAAAATTTATTTTTTAAAATGACTAGAATATGGAATAGAGGCCTTAAACCATTAAAGAACCACCAGAACTGCCTGTCCTCTTCCTCCAGGACCCAGAACCAATGAGGATCCAAGACCCAAGACCATCCAGAGTAATAAAATTTAACCCTTCTTGTTCTGTTTCCTCTCTGTAAAATGAGAAGTTTAGACCAAATGGCCTTTGAGGTCTCTTCCCACTAACAATACTCCTGTGGAAAATGGCTAGGCTCCTGATATCAGGTATTCCTCCATTTCCAAATATGAGTAAGTTGAAAAGTTCTGCCCAGTGGTCAGGGTCAATTGATCCAATATTTGACTCCATGTAGAGGCCATCTGATGGTGGATAGAGAGCCAGCCTCAGTAGCTCAAGGGAGACAGTTTTCCATTTACTTCCCAATAATTAGGATTGTCCAAAAAGGGACTGATTGCCTCTGATGGTAGTGGGTTCCCCATCGCAGGTCAGAGAATGAATGAATCCAAGGTTCAGTGAAGGCTAGACTAGAAGCTAGAACCTTCAAGGCTGACCCAACTCTGCTCTCTCATGACTTTAACCAGGAACTATTCCAGAATATTAAGATATACAGGCATAGTGAATAAACAGAGAATCTCAGGGTCATGGCAAGGATCCAATCCATTTTCAGCTAAGGCAGAGGACTGGCTAATAAATCATGGTTAATAGCGAAGAGATCAAGTCCTTGAATCAGGATCAGACTAGAGGCAGGCTGGTCAGGTTGGCCAGGAACACTTGTTCCCCTTAATATCAGTCAGAAAGCATAGAGATCAGCTCCTGTAGTCGTTCCTGTTGGAAAAGCCAGTGAATTTTGCAATAGCTGGAGCTGGGGCCAGAGTCCAAAGCCAAGGTCTCATCTGGTGATGGCTCAGATTTAGTTCTCAAGGATAGCGCTGGATGGAGATTGTCAGTAAATTGAATTGGCCCCAGGGGATCCAACACTGCCTCCTTTGGAAGTGGCAGCAACCACTGGCCTTGGGCATGCCAAAATTCAACGATTCTTCACCCTAGTTTTTACTCTTCTCTAGTCCTAGCTTGTGACGTCTTTCATGACCTGCACTATGGCTGGGTTCTGTTATTTCAGGATTACAGATTTAAAGCTAGAAGGGACTTTGGGGGCCATAAGGTCCAACTTCCCCTAATTTAGAGAGTCAGGGGAAGACAAAATGACTTGTCCAAGATTACATAGTAAGTAGGCAGGCTAGGCATCACCCTGGAGAGAGTGCTGGACTTGGGGGGGCAGAAGATCCAAGTTCAGATACTGCTTCCAACCCTTACTGTGTGGCCAGCTACTTGAATTTTTAGCCTCAGTCACCTCATCTGTAAAATGGGCAATTACCCATCCTACCTCATAGGATTGTTGTGAGGATCAAATAAGATAACAAGCACTTTGCAAATCATAAAATGCTACATAAATGCGAGCTTCTATTATCAGAAGCAGGGTTTGAGTCAGAGCTAGGATTCATCCCACTCCATCATATTACCGGTCCTCCTTTTCAATTTTTAAAGTCTTCTTGTTCTGGAGGCAGCTGGATAGCTCAGAGGATAGAAAACAAGGCAGGGAGACAGGAGGTCCTGGGTTTAAATCTGGCCTCAGACACTTCTTACCTGTGTGATCCTGGGCAAGTCACTTAGCAATCATTGCTTAGCCCTTACCACTCTTTTGCCTTGGAACCAATATATTGTATTAATTCAAAGGCAGAAGGTAAGAGTTTTTAAAAAACAAAAAACAAAAAACAAAAAAAAACCTCCTGGTCCTATCCTATGCTTTCTTAACTCATGTAGGGATTCTACCTGGGATTCCTAGAGTAAATCTCTTCACTGGAAAATATACCAAATTACAGTTATCTGGTCCAAATAGACATAAATATTCCCTGCCTTCTCAACCCCATATTCATTAGGCACAGGAAGATTTTCTTCCACCACCACACCCAGGAACATCTAATCCTTGTTGAGGAAAATACCAAGAATTCTAGTTTCTAGAGGTTAACCCTGGAGGTCTGTTTGAGTGGACTAAAGACACAAACTATAATTAACAATTAATGTCAATGGTTTCATATTGCTGATGAATAAAATTCTTGACTACTTAATTTGGCATGAAGGCCCTCCACAGTATTCTCCTTGGTACCTCTTCAGCCTTATCTCTTATTTCTCCCCTTTACACACACCCTTAATCCAGCCAAACTGGATTACTACACTATTCCAGGAATATGTACTGTTTTTCCCCAATTCCATGCCTTTTCTGACTCATTCCCTTTATCTGAAATGCCCACCTCCCTCTCTATCTCCCATTCAACTAATTCTTACCCATTCTTCAAGACCTCCTTCAAGTTCATCTCAGAATATTTCCCTCCTCCTCCTTCCAGTTAAATGTTAACTTCTCCCCCTCTGATCTCTTGTAGCATTTAAAATACTCCTTTATTTTTCACACCTTTTTAAAAAAATGTGATTTATTTGTGTGCTTTGTTTTTCACTCTTATTAGGACTGCAAGTTCCTCAAGTTCAGGGCCAATGTCTTATATCTCTGTGTCCCCCAACGTATCTAATACAGGACCCTCCACATAAGAGGCATTTGATAAATATTTCACGAATAAATAAAGTGAGTCATATATCTCCAGATCCAACTTTAATGAAAATACCATGTAGGAAGAACTCAACAGAGCAAATTCAAATTACATTTGAGTAGATGCCAAACAGGAGCCAACAATAGAGAAGAAAAGACCCTCCCCCGACATGCCCTTGCTGACTCCAGATCCCATGTGGAAAGGGTAATGTTTAATCCAAACGAACAGTTCTCCCCGTGATCTCATTATAGGTTCTGCTCTGGGTAATTGAGACTTTCCCAGAAGATGGAGTATTTCTTTCCTCTTTAATTTATACATGTCATCCAGGAAACTGGATTTCCTGGAATTCTGGATTTCTAACAAAAACTTCAAACATCATTGACTTTTATCTGGTTTACAGTCTAAGACTTGGAATACAACTAAAGCCAGTAAGGTAAGTGGGTCACAGGAGAGAAGAAGGGAGGGAAATGAATTGGAGAAGGGGGAAAAATGGGGATCGAAGAGAAGAGCCTTAGAGGTTTTTGGTGCTTCGGGGCTGAAGAGGATGCTGCTCCCTGACACATGGAGATCCTAAAGCAGAAAAGCAAGCAAACAGGAAACACTCAACCAACATGTTTTTTGGGCACAGTATCCAACCTGGTCTTCCAGCCCAGTCATTTCACTGAAACCTTTGACTGCTTGTACCTCTAATACAAGACAGATCCCTCGAGACAGGGCTCTATTTATTGAAGAGAGTGAGGGAGACATAAAAACCCAACTTTCTTTATCATCTGTCAATTCACTCAATGACATCCGTGTGGTGTGCTCTTTTCTGACAGACCTGTGAATAGGGAAAATGTGACCATAAAGGAGGAGACCTCTGGTTGGTTGGTTGGTTTGTTTGAACAAATAAAATAACTCACATCCAAATGGCAGATGTCCCTTCCAAAGTCATCTTAATTCACTTATTTGTAGACCATTTGTTTGGAATGTTTTCAACAGGATTCATAGGTTGGGAAGGTGGGCTTGAGAGCTCTGAGGGTCCCTTCCTATTCTGAGATTCCATGATGCTCCGGACAACTTATGTCCATCTAATGATGCTGTGGTTGCTCCTCAGGGAGAATGACCTCTAGACCCAGTTACGTATCCTTAGGAATCTCCTCAGCAACAACTGATCTTCATCCTCTGAGGACAGACTTAATTTCTGGAATAATTCCAAGTAATTCAGGACCAAATCTGGTTAATAAGTTGGAAGCTATTAAAAATGGGGATAGGGACTAAGCCTGTGATGTCATTTATTAAGAGAACTTCAGATAAGAAACTCCCTCATCTTCTTTAGTCATCAAGGTCAGTACGTTCTCTGCAACTTAAAATCTAGAGAGCACAAAGAAGTTAAGTGATTAACCCAGGGTCACACAGCCAGTAGTGAGACTTGAATTCAGGTCTTCCTGACTTCTGAGGCTAGCTCCCCATCCAATATGCTAACTGAAGAATACTGGTACATAGAAAATATATCAGCTTAAGGCATTTGTTCTGTCTCATCTGGGTTTTAGAATAACCTAGTGAGATAGATCCTACCCCAAATATTTATTCACTGTTTAGCTCTAGGCAAATCATTCCATTTCACTCCACAGAGCTGCCATGAAGCTCAAATGAAATAATGTATTTTTAGTGTTCTGTAAACTTTAAAGCATCATACAAATGTGAGTTATTATCTTTAATGATAAGGAAACTGAGGCTCAAAGTTTCAGAGGGGATGAGTGGCTTGCTATGGTCACACAGAAAATCAAACAAGGTTTGAATCAGGTCTCTTTGATTTTAAGACCAATATTCTATACCAGAATAGCTCTTATCAGATTAGGGAACACATTACTTTAACTGACATACCCTCTAAGAACAAAATTCTTTCTAATGAGTTAGACAAGTTGAGAAAAGGCTGGGTAGGGGATACGATTCCATTCCATCAGAGCTGGGTCAGGATGGTGGGAGAGAGAGAGATGATGCTATCTCAGAAGAGGACCTTCTCCTTGGAAGGTCACACTCCTGGTCAACAATGTGTTCTTTGGGAATGGGAAAAGCACATGAGGGATAGGTTTGTGTGTGTCTTCTCTGAGCATCTCCATGGAGTCAGAGGGCCAGAGCCCTCAGAGGTATTCCCCAACACACTTCTTCCTTTGAAGTTGGGAGGAAATCTACCTTCTAAATTTCTCCATCTCATGACAAAATGTCCCTGGAATTTATTCCCTTCACTTGAAGTTGCTTTGGGTAAAATAGGGGGAGGGGGAAAAAAAGAATGAGACAGACTTTTGGACATAGTTAATGTGAGAATTAGTTTCTCTTGAATAAGTATATTTATAATAATTTATTACATATAAAACATGTATATTATGTTACATATTAAAAAAATAAATATGTGCTTTTAAGAAACAAATGATTGGTAACTCCAAAAATAAAAATAAAAAGACAAAAAATGAGGCCCATAGAAGGAGAGAGTGGGGTATATGTAAGGATAGGAACTCATTAAAAGAATTTCAGAGTTCAAAAAAAAATTAATGCATGATTACAAAGGAGATTGATTTGTATAGAATCATACTTGCACAGGATCATAGATTTGGAGCTGGACTGACCTTGGAAGCCAGTGGGTCCAATTTCTTATTTTGCAGATGAGAAAATTGACAGAATAAGTGAATTGCCCAAGATTACATTAGCTAGGAAGTATATGAGGCAAGATTTGAATTCAGGCTTCTAAATCCATCACCTCATTCACTATCCCATTGTCTTGAGCTATTTCTAAACTGGCTCTAAAGTCAGATCCCAAAGAATTCCAGTAATGGCAGCTTCACTGAAATAAGTTCATGATCTCCCCAGGGGACTTCTCTGAATGGGTCAGAAATCATTCAGATTTATGAGATCTATTTAAAAAAAAAAAAGAAGGAAAAACACAGCCAGTCACATTGTCCTTTTAGTTAGGCTCTTCATCCTGTAATTTAAATCTGGTTACCAAAGTGTTACTTTGGGGAGATGCTTAGGGGACTTGTTTTCCATAAAGAGATGCAAATGTTCTGTAATCAAGGAAATAGAGGGAGAAGAATGGATTCAATTCAGTGTGTATTTACTAAACACCTACTATGTGCAAAGTGGTATGGCCAAACACCAGAATCCTGTCCTTAATTCTCCTGGCAGGACCCAATAACAGATCTATCCCTTTAAGGAGGAAGGGAATGCTAACAATGGCACCCTGAGTTGAGCCCTGAAGGAAGGGAAAGATTCCTAGAAGTAGACATGAGAAGGGAATGCAGGAATGAAAGCAGGTGGGTGGTTGGGTTCTGGGAAACTTGCAATCCAATTTGACTAGAACATGGGGCATTTTTTAAAATTTAAAATGATATTTGTTTATCACACATTGTAGACTTGGTGACAATTATTTGTAGAAAAACTACAATGAAAATAATTATTGGTGGCTGGAACCGCTCTTAGGATCCTCCCAAACCAATCTTAAAATAATGCCTCAAAAAGAATACTGGAGTGACAGAACCAAGAAGGGGATGGAATGAATCAACTTTCCTGCAGAAAACAACCTGGAAGGTAGGCAGAGAGGATCATTTCAAAGGGGGGTAAGAAGGGATCACAACCAGCAGCCAAGCTGCACCAAAGAGTACTACAGCACAAACCCACCCCTTGTCTACTGTTCCAGGTTCAAAATTTGGGCCCAAGTCAACTTTAAGACTCTGAGACCCTGCCTAAGCCAACAGCAGAGGACCCCATGCCCACCCCTTCAAGTTCCAAATCCTAGCTCAAGGCTGAGGTGAGCCCTCAAGCTCCACCACATGCCCACCACAGTACACCTAGCTGGTGTAAGCCCAGAGTGAGGCTTCAAGCCCCTACCCAAGTCTGCAGTGAAGATCCAAACTTCAGCATGAGGCAGTCCTTGGTATGCCTGGTTGGTGTTAGTGTAAAGGGAGACCAAGAGCCCAAGCCTAAACTGAGGCCCCAAGCCCCAGGGCAAGACAGTCTTCAGCTTGCCTGGCTGGTGCGGGCTTGAGCTTCTGCCCAAGCCTGTAGTAAAAAAAAACAAACTACAGCACAAGGCAGTCTATGGGTATATGTGGCTGGATTAGCCTAAGGGAAGTCCCAGAGCCATGCCAAAGCCTACTGAAGCCCCAAGCCACAGAATAAAGCAGTCTGCAGTATACCTGACCTACATAAGCCTAGAGAGATGCTCAGAGTCCCTGCCTTGGCTTGGCTTGAGGTGAGGTCTTGAGTCCACAGTACAAGCCATCATCAAAACCTAGAGGAGACGAAATCAGCCGTGGAAGGTGGTTTCCACAGGCCATCATACCTGCTTGGAAGGACTAAAACGTGTAGAAACCCAGAATGAAAGCTGAGGGTAGCATCAAGGAAAAACTGAAGTTTAAGGAAGTGCCCCATCTCCCATAGAACAGAGTTCACCTTTAAGATAAAAATAAAAGTAAAAAAAAAAGACTAGGAAAATGAATGACTAGTAAAAAATAAAAAAATAACCATAGAAAATTATTATGAAGATAAAGAAGAGCAAGACACAGACTCAGAAGAGGGAAGTGAGATCAAAGCAGTTAAAACACAAAATTTCAAAGAAAAATGGGATTTGATCTCACTTCTGGAAGAGCTCAGAAAGGGATTCAAAAATCAAATACGAGATGCAGAGGAAAAATGGGGAAGAGAAATGAAAGAATGCAAGAAGAAAATAACAGCTTAAAAAAGACAGAATTGACCAAATGGAAAAGAAAGGTCAAAAGTTCACAGAAGAAAATAATTTCTTAAAAATTAGAATTGGACAAACATAAGCTACTGACTACATGAGACATCAAGAAACAATAAAACAAAATCAAAAGAATGAAAAAATGGAAGAAAATATAAAATATCTTATTGAAAAAAACAACTGACCTGGAAAAATAGAGCCAGAAGAGGCAATCTAAGAATGATTAGACTACTTGAAAGTCATGAGATTAAAAGAAGCCTAGACCTCACAATACAAGAAATTATCAAACTGCCCTGATATTCTTGATCAAGAAAGTAAAATAGAAATTGAAAGAATCCACCAATCATTTCCTGCAATAAATCCCCAAATGACAACTCCCAGGAATATAATAGCCAAATTCAAGAGCTCCCAGGCCAAGGAGAAATTACTGTAAGCAGCCAGAAAGGAACAATTCAGATATCATGGAGCCACAATCGGAATTATACAGGGCTTAGCAGTTTCTACATTAAAGAACTGGAAGGCTTAGAATATGATATTCCAGAAGACAAAGTAATGAGGTCTGCAACCAAGAATCACCTACCCAGCAAAGCTGAGTATATTCTTTCAGGGGACAGTATGGTCATTTAATAAAACAGAAGATTTCCAAGCATTCCTGATATTAAAAAAAAAAGGCCAGGCCTAAACAGAAAATTTTATGCCCAAATATAAGACTCAAGAGAAGCATCATAAAAAGGTGGACAAGAAAGAAAATTTGAGGGATTCAATAAGGTTGAACTGTTTATATTTCTACATGGAAAGATGATATTTGTAACTCTTAAAATTTGTATCATTAGCAGAACAGTTAGAAGGAGTGTATATAGACAGGGGGTGCGGGAGAGTAAGCTGTTTAGGATGACATGATATAAAAAAATGAAGAATTGAAAAAAGGATTGTACTAATAGAAAAGGTAAAGAGAGAGGTAAAATGGGCTAAATTATATCACCTAAATAGGTACACACACAAACACACACACAAAACTATTACAGTATAGGGAAGGATGAGGGTGATGATGGGCAATGCTTAAACCTTACTCTCATTAAAATTGGCTCAGAGAGGGAATAATAATCATACTCATTTGGGTATAGAATCCTATCTTGACCTATAGAGAAGTAGAAGGGAAATAAGGTGAGGGGGGAGGGTAATAGTAGAAGGAGGAGGAAGTGGGAGGGTGATTAAAAACAAAACACTTGTGAGGAAGAACAGAGTGTAGGAAGAGAGAAAGAGCAGAATCAAAAGAGGAAAATAAGATGGAGTGGGATACACAGATAGAAATCATAACTGTGTATGTGCCTGGGATGAATTCATCCATAAAATGGAAGCAGATAGTAGAATGGATTAAAAAACAAAATCCTACAATACATTGTGTACTAGAAATATATTTGAGGCAAGGAGACACATACAGAGTAAAGATAAGGGGATGGAGCAAAATATATTGTGCTTCAGCTGAAGTGAAAAAAAAACAGGAATAGCAATCATGATCTCAGACAAAGCTAAAGAGAAAAATAGATCTAATTAAGAGATAGGAAAATTATATCCTGATAAAAGGTACTAAAGACAATGAAGTAATATCTAATACTAAACATATATGCCCCAAATAGTATAATCTCCAAGTTTTTAAAGGAGTAGTTAAAAAAGCTCCAGTAGGAAAGACAGTAAAACTATACTATAGTGGGAGACCTCATCCATCTCTTCTCAGAACTAGATAAATCTAACCAAAAATAAGAAAGAAATAAAAGAAGTGAATGACATTTTAGAAAAGTTAGATTTAATTGATCTCTGGAGAAAATGTAATGGATACAAAAAGGAATATACCTTCTTTTCAGTAGTATATAGTACTCACACAAAAACTGACCACATAATGGGGCATAAAAACTTCACGACCAAATTCAGAAAAGCAGAAAAGATAAATATTTTTTTCAGATCATAATACAATAAAAATGATAATATCAATAAAGGGTCCATGGAAAGACAAATTTAAAATTAATTGGAAACTAAATAATCTAATTCTTAAAAAGGGGTGGGTCAAAGAACAAATCATAGAAACAATAAATTCATTAAAGAGAATAACAATGAGGAGACAACATATCAAAATATATGTAATACAACTAAAGCAGTACCTTAGGGGGAAATTTATATCTCTAAATGCTCACATTAGCAAAATAGAGAAAAAGCAGATCTATGAATTAAGCATGCAACTAAAAAAAACTAGAAAAATTAAAAAATTAAAACCCCCAATTAAATACTAAATTAAAAATCCTAAAAATCAAAGAAAATTAATAAAATTGAAAGTAAGAGATTTATTGAACTAATGAACAAGACTAGGAGCTGATTTTATCGGGGGGTGGGGGGAACAAGTAAAATAGACACAGTATTGGTTAACTTGATTTAAAAAAGGAAAGAAGAAAATCAAATTACCAGTATCAAAAATGAAAACAGTAAATTTACCACCAATGAAGAGGAAATTAAAGCAATCATTAAGAACTATTTTGTCCAACTATCTGACAATAAATCTGACAATCTAGGTGAAATGGAAAAATATTTATAAAAATGTAAATTGCTCAGATTAACAAGAAAGGAAATAGAATACTTAAATAATCTCATCTCAGAAAAAGAAACTGAACAAATCATCAAAGAACTCCCTAAGAAAAATCACCAGGGCCAGGTGGATTCATAAGTGAATTCTATCAAACATTTAAAGAATAATTAATCCAAAAACCATGTGCAGGAGTGAGGGAGGGGGAAGTTGAGATTAGGTACCTGGGTGACTGAAAAGATGATGGTAGCCTCCAAAGAAATAGCAAAGTTGGAAGAAGGGGAAGGTTTAGTGGGGAAGATGAGTTCAGTCTTGAACATGTGACATTAGAGATACTGATATACCAAGTAGAATTGTCCAGTAGGTAGTTGGTAGATAAATACCAGATATATAGATATGAAATCATCTATATAGCAACAATAATTGAACCCATAAGAGTGAGGGAGATGGTCAAAGGATGTAGAGAGAAAAAAAGGAGAGGATAGAGGCTTAGTATGGTAGCAACAGTTGGTTGAGGAACTAGCAAAGATGACTTTGAAGGGTCGATCAGATAGGAGAACTAAGAACAATGTCATTTAAGCTAAGGTAGAAGAAATGGTTCAGGAGATGAGTTTGTCAACAGTGTCCCAAACTGCAAAGACAACAGAGATGACCAAGGAAAAGCCTCTGGACTTAGGAGTGGTTACCTTAAGGAAAGCAATTTCAATAGGAAGTTGAAGTTGGAAGCCAGATTGTAAGAGGCTGGGAAATAACTTGGGGGGTGGGGTGGGAGGAAGTAAATATCGATCCATCTTTGACAGTGAAAAGAAGAGAGATAGGATGATAACTAGAGGGGACAGTGTGGTCCAATGAAAGGTTTTGTTTATTTAAAGGGGAATGGTGGGGGGAAAGGAGGGAATGTTGGGCAGGGTAAGCTCTTGAAAAGATGGAAGGAGAAGGATTAAGAATACAAGCAGAAATTTCAGTCTAGTCCTCAAAGACTGTAGAAAGGAGAAACTCTAGAGGTAGAAGGATTGGAGGAGTGTAGATTAGAGATGAGGGAGATCTTAATGGATTGCCAGGACTTTCTCAGCGAAGTAGGGGCTGAAAGACTTTGGGTAGAGTCTTAGAAAGAAGTGAAAGTCTGCAAAAGTTGTTTGAGTGGAAAGCAGGGATAATAGTCGTGAAAATTAGGCAAGAACAGAGCGCTATATATCACACTGAGGACTCAGTTGAAAAGTAGATAGACTGAACTTGTGTTCCCTGGTCCCCCTTGGCATGACTGTACAGTTTCCTTCAACTGTGTTCAGTGGGATAATCCAGAATGAAAACTGGCAGTGAATGGCAGTAGAGCAAGAGCTTTGACGGTGAAGATTAGAGCATAGGACTGGTTAATTATTACAGGGTAAGAATTGGAAAGATTAGAAAATGATGCCTGAACAGAACTGAAAGAACAGGGGAAACTGATGGGCCAGAAGATTGGAGTGAGAACATTTTTCTGGAAAAGAAAAACCACACTACATCATTAACAATTAGGGGCTTATCTAAGGTCTAATGAGAGGGAGAATGAAGCTATAAAGACACCACCTGAAAGCTGTCTGTGGATTCCAAAGGCATTACCCATAATATTTTTAGCAAGGGCAGAATACTGGAATAAGGAAGTATGTGCTTCCCAAAGGGATTTTCTCTGAAGAGTGCACTCATTTGGAAACAGAAAATTTATAAGCGTTTATTAGCAAAAAAGTCAATGACTTGATAGCCTCACCAAATAAACAGCTCACAGTCATCCTCTTTTAGCTGTTTCACTTCCCAACAGAAACTCCAGTGCCTGAATTAGCACAAAGTCTGGTTTTGGACTTGGAGTTGCCTCCATGGTTTAGGGTGCTTTAGGGAAGTCACTCCATCTTCTTGAGACCTGAGTCTTCTCATTAGTGATGAGGAAGCGAATGGCTTGTCTAGCCGAGTTAGTATGACATCTTCCCAAACTTCTGTAAATGTTCTTCAATCAAACAGCAATATTGTAGTCCAGTTCCCATGCAAATTGATGACGAAATCCTTTTAGATTTTTAGTTTAAAAAAAGTTTCCCAAAGAGCTTTGAGATCCATTTTTCCACTTGCCCTCTGAGAGGTAAGGAAGCCCAAAGAAGGGTAGTGACTTGTCCAAGGTCTCTTGGCTCCCAGCTTTGGTGATCTTTGTACAACACCATCCTAGAATATCCTCCCTTTGAGCCATCTCTACTTGTTGAAGATTCTATCCATACCTTCAAGGCTCAGCTCAAGTGCCAATTTCCCCCATTAAGATTTCCCTGATGACCTCAGCCAGGAGGGGATTCCTCCTAGTTTTTCATTATTTATGTGACTGTCCTATTATAATTTGTCCTTACCTCTACCCTCTTCTCCCCAACACCAGAGGCCTTTGGAGGGCAGATATGCTGTTTTATTCATTTCTATATCTCCCTTAATGCCTATCATGGGGCCTCAAGCATAGTAAGTGCTTAGTAAATTCTTGGACAGATGGAAAAAGGGTGTTAACAAACCAGGACATGGAAGAGAAAACCTCCATCCAGGAAATCTGCAGCTGTCTTTTGGAGAAGACAGATTTGAATCCAGGGTCATAGGCTACCATTTGCATAGTGCTTCACAGTTTGCAAGAGCACACAGGCTCACACAAATTCTAGGAGGAAGAAATAATTCAAGTATTATCCCCCTCCCTCATTTTAAGGATGAGTAAACTGAGGCTTAGAGCTGAAATAACTGGTCCAATGTCACAAGGCAAGATTTTCTCCATAACAGCATAACAAATTTAACTGAAGGCACAAACTGATACTTACAACTGGTCATTCTTCTATGAGGTTGATTTTTTTCCCCGTGGAAAGACTAACCCTGGATAAGATAAGTAATGGTTTTGAGTCATCAATGTTTATTGTAATCACATATTTCCAGTGACAGTAACAGCTTCTGGGTTGAGGTGGTGGTACTAATAAAGACTGACCAAACAGTTTGCTACTATACTCCTGATAGCCTCGGGCCATCAGTCCACTCAGCTCCGCTGGAAGGAAACTATTTGCCCACGATGGCAAATAATATTGCTAAGGGAGGTCTCTTCCCTGGATGGAGAGCTCCACTGCTGAATGCCCAGTGACCGTGATTAAGAACTAGCAGAATCAGGCATCATGATGAATGAACAGTAGTTGAGGCTGGGAAGTTGATGTTGTTAAATTCCACCACCATGCGTGACACTTGGGCGCCTGATGCATCTGTTCTCCCCGTGATCCACCCATACATTTGGTAGCCCAGAAAGTTCTGCAGTCGGGTTTTTTGCTTTGGAAAGCGGGTGCTAAGTAACCTGTCCTCTAAAGGGCTTCTCAGAGGAGGAATGTGGGTACTTCTTGGAGGTATCACCGAGGTCACCAGAACGTGAGTCCTGGACAAGACAGTAAGCAGGGGAAATTCACTTACCTTGACCCTCCTTACCTACTGTGGAGCCAAGTAAGGGTGGGGATAAGTGGGGCAGGGTGGTAGTTTGACTCAAGTGGTCATTCAGTAGATACAAGGACTACAGCACCCTGGCGACATGGGAAGAGTGCTGGACTTGGAATCAAAAGTTCAAATCCTGCCTCTGCCACTTAATTATGTGTGTGACTGTAGATAAGTCACTTAATTTCTCTGTGCCTTGGTTTCCTCATCTGTAAAATGAGATTAGACTAAGATGTGATGATTTCTAAGATCCCTTCCAGCTCTAAGGCTATGTATGATCCTTTGAATTCTCCAGAGAAGTGGAGAACTTATATTGAGCCAAAATCTATGCTATTCCCCCACCTTTTAGCCCTAGTTCTTCTCTTGGGAGACATATAAAATTCAGTGTTCATAATATTTCAGAGTTAGATGGGTTGCATCATAAATCTGGAGCTAGAAGGGGCAAGGTGGGGGTCTAGTCTAAAGCCTAGAGAGGTTGTGATTTGCCTAGAGCCTCCAAGATAGCTCATGACAGAGCTTGGGCTCCAGGCCGGTGTTCTTCCCACCACTCCACACTGCTCTGATCCCTACTTTGCTCAATCCCCCATCTCTGCACTCAAAATTCAGAATGAGTCATGTTCCACTGAAGGAAAGGAAGGAGACTAGACCCTCCTTACCAAGACCAGACCAACAGGGCTATGTGAGGGTCAAAATTGAGTGGTTCATAGGGCCAACCATAGAAGGGGTGGGACCCCATGATGTAGAGATGGAAGGGAAGATCTAGGGAAAGGGCCTAATGGAAGGAAGCCATTGATAAATGGTGAAGAAAGACAAGAGAGAAGGATGGGACACTATTTGACCGGAGCCAATGGACCTCAAGGGTGAATATAAGCTGCAGTAGAAATGAAGAGAGTTTGAAACAGGGGAGAAAAACTTTGCTTCCTTTGATATCATACTGACCTATTGTTTCTAGACTCACAGATGGAATCATAAAAGCACAGAATGTCAAAGCTGGAATAATGCTTCACAATCTTCTAGTCAAATCCTCTTATTTATAAAAGAGGTAAACTGTGTCCTAGAGAGGCAATAGCTAAAGGCAGAGCTAAAAGTAAATTATAAATCTCTTGACTTTTAATACAATGCCTTCTGCAATATTTGGTTATTTGGAGAGTTCTTTTTCCCTTGTAGCCATAGCACTTCTGGGACTCAGTTTCATTTGTAAAATAAGAGAATTGAACAGTTTGATTCTGGAGACTTTTCTAGATTCATAACCTTCACATGCCCACCCCCACCTTGAAGAAATCAATAAATCTGGAAACAAAGCAGCCTCTGGCATAGTTGGCCATCATAAGACTTGGTTGTACTGCTCTTTCAGACTCTTTGTTGATCCCATTCAGGGTTTTCTTGGCAGATACTGGAGTGGTCTTGCTATTTCCTTCTCCAGCTCACTTTGCAGATGAGGAAACAGGACAACAGAGTTTAAGTGACATGTCCAGGGACATACAGCTAGTAAGCATATGAGACCAGATTTGAACTCAGGAAGATGAGCCTTCCTGACTCCAGGCCTAGAACTCTTTCCATTGCACCATCTAGCTGCCCTCATGAAACTCAGAATTGTCTAAAAGAGCTGATTCCTAACTTGGAGCTTAGAACTGCTAATTGAGTAGAGGGGACAAGTTGCCCATCTAGAAGTTGTAGCCTTACCTAGCCAACAGCTCTTCCCTTTGCGCCCAGATGGCCCAATAGGGGCCATTTGGGGAAGACAAGACCAGATAGGATGGGAAGAAAGACTAACAGGAGTGGAATGGCAGGGCTATTGTGTCTTGACAGAGTTAAAAATAAGATAGAATAGATTTAGGTAGAAAGAGAAGTGGGGAGTGGGAGGGAAGAGGATAGGAATGGAGTAGGGTTTGGGCCTAGAAGAGGAGAGGAAGGGAAGAGAATGAGATGGGACTGGTTCAGCAGGATAGAAGAGGAGGAGGTTATGGGATGGGAGGAAATAGAGGAAGTCAAACAGCTCTCAGCCTCCCCTTCCTTATTAGAAAGTCACATGTACTTTTCTGCATCTCTGCTCTCCACCTCAGCAGGATCCTCCTCCTGTCCCTTCCAAGAGTAAGAGCTTCTTCCATCATTTCCTCAGGATTCTCCACCCCCTTAATTCAAAAGGAACATACACACACGTGCTTCATCAGGGCAAAATGATGAAGTCAAGGAAGTCTGTCTTCAGGAGCCACAGTCCCTCTCGGCCCCAGGGCCCTCAAACCCGCTCTTCTCCTTGCTCCTTTTAAAGCAAGTCTCAGATCTCTCATTCACAATGAGGTACTAATGACTACCAGCATCTTAGAAAGGGGCTCTTCCCAGAGAGATTGGCATTTTAGCAGATAACAAAGCTTTATTGAAGCACCAAGGATAGAAGTTCAGGTAGCATGTAGCAGTTATCTCTTAAGACCTGTCCACATCTCACTTTGGGGAAGGACTCTCCCTACATAACTACATCTGCTCATTGCTATCCCCCATCAGTCCCATCTCTGCCAAGAGAGTGAAACCCCTTCTTCAGCTTCTCCAGTCTCCCCTTTGTAGTACAGAGCCAAGTCAAACTAAACCTACAATCTTCTGAAGAAAAAGAAAATGAATTTCACAAGAATAATCTTTGTATTAAGCAGTCTTTCCCTGCTTATTTGGTCTTTTATGCAGGGACTATATACATTTTGGCTGATAAAAGTACCAAAGCTGGAGCTGCCTTTCCTCAGGACAGAAGGGAAGAGAGGGAGTTCCTGGGCTCCTCCACTAGTAACTTTTCCCAGGACAGATTCTTAATTCAGTCTCCTAGAGAGGAGAATGTGCCCGAGCGTACTTGATGTCTCCTTAGATGCCCTTACCTTTTCTTCTTCAGATTCATTCATAATGACATTATCAGAATGTCATTTTTGAGGGTCTTTTTGTCCTCTGAGCAATCTTCTCTTTTAAAATTTCAGACCATGGGCTCTTACTGTCTACAGATATTTGAAGCACAAAACAGGTTCGTATAGGTTGAGGAGGTACCACCTAAAGGAACTGATGTGAGGGGCTCTGGACTCCACCTATAAATATGCCCCCATTGGCTGCCATCAACATTCTTCCACTAGTAATTTGTCTCTTTCAGTTCTCCTTAAAATCCTCTTTTAAAACAAATACTTGGGGAGGAGGAGTGGTGGGACTTACTTGTTTCAACACCGGTTCCAATCCATTTTAAGAGTCTTAGAAGGGAGATGGCCTGGGCAGCCATTATATTTTTACTAAATGGCTAATGAAAAAGTGACCAGAGTGGCTAGAGGGCTTTTAAACTGCAGCACAGCACAAAAAATAATATAGGCTTTAACCTATGCAATAAACCCCTCAACTTAGTAAATGAAGTTCCCACCATCCAGTCACCTCTCCTTCTTCCCCAACATGCACCTGCTGCTCCAGTTGTGTGAACAAGTCACTTAACCTCCAATCCTCACCTCTGAGATAAAAGAGGTTAGACCAGATGACCTCCAAGATCTTTTCCAGCCACATATCTACCTAACATCCTATGAGATAAGAAGTGGACACAAAAACCAATAACACAAATTAGAATATAATAGGGCAGAGTAGCTAAGACAGTGGATAGAGTTCCAGGCCTGGAGTTAGGAGGACTTGGGTTCAACTCTGAACTTAGACACTACCTAGTTGGGTGACTCTTAACCCCAGTTGCCTAGCCTTTGCCACTCTTCTGCCTTAGAATAGATGTTTAGTGTGGATTCTAAGACAGAAGGTTAGGGTTTAAAAAAATAATATAATGGTGCAAAAGGGGGCCGGATCTAAACAAAGTACTCTGAGAAATTATAGGAGATCATTTAAGGTGGAAGAAGGATTGGGGATAGAAGAGGGGAGAAGGAAGAGGGTATCCTTGGAGGTGATGGCACCAGAACTGGGCTTTGAAGAAAGTAAAGGTAGAGAGGGGGCAGGAGACTCCTTCTAGGCCCAGAGAGAAATGAGCAAGAGCCCAGCGACCAGAAAAGACAGGAATGGGAGTGAATTTAGATGTAGATCTCATGAATAGGGTGAAATAAGGCAGGGGAAAGCAAAATAATTTAAAACTGCACATACCCTTTGCTTGGAATTGACCTTGTGGGCTGCAGATTTTTCTGAAGGGGTAGCTTATCTCGAAGGTGCCCCATCATCTTCTGAGGGTCCCATGGTCTAGTTCTTGACATTGTGGGGCTTGAAGATAGCCAAGCTAATCTATAACACAGCACATTTAGTTTCCAGAGACCTAGAGGAAAGATTTCCCAGCCCCACAGAGTTGAAGGATGGAAGATGTCTACATTCTCAGACCCAAAAGCTGCCTCGGAAGGGGTAGGAAAGAACCCGGGTCTATAATGTCATTTGTTTTGGGAATCCTTAGTTGAGAGAACTTCTACCAATTAAGGTACCTTCTCTGAAACATAGTCTTAGAAAGTTATCTAAATAGCAATGCTATTAAATTCAAATATATAGTCACTCAACCTTATATAAGGACTCCTGAAAGCTACATGCTGTTTTAGAAAAGCACATATTAAAATGATTGATGTTCTGTTGTATTTTTATTTATTTTTGTTAAATATTTACCAATTCCGTTTTAATCTGGTTCAGATTGGGAATCTTGTGGGCCACATGTACCTGGGGGAGAGAGATGTTTGACATACTTGCTGCCCCTCTCTACCCAGATTGTTTACTCTAAATATAACAAGCATGGTCTGGGAACCAGTAAGACTGTTATTTGCATTTTGTGCTCTTCAGGGAGGCAGAGAAAAGATTTTCAGTTTCAATAACCAGCAGATGCAATGATCAAATGCCAGCCTCCCCCCTCCATGTTCCCCATTTCCTTCCCAGCCACCATGCTGACTCTGCTAGTAGCCCACACTCAAAAAGGCATGTCAACCAAGAGGATGGTGAGTCAGCCTGGTTGACTCTGATTGGTCTGACTCAGTGGCACAATCTTTGGTGTAGAAGAAGCAGCACTAGATTGGGAGTTGGGAGTCCTGGGTTCCAATTCAAGCCCTCTCAATAACTAACTAGCTATGTGATCTTGAGTCATATCACTTAGCCTTAACCAGCCCTCAGTTTTCTTATCCATGAAGTGAAGGATTAGGCAACACGATCATGATGTTCTAATCCAGTTCTACATTCTATGAGCCTATAAACTCATGGACTGACTTGATCAAAGCCAAACCTAAGTAAGCATAAATGCTGTCCAACCAAGAGAATATCCAAGGAGTTGTCATTAACTCTTTCTGAGACAACCAACTTTTAAGAGAGCAGACACAAAAGAAGGAAAAGTCTGCTACATCCAATTCAATTAATTAAACATTAGCTGCCTATTTTGTACTTAATATAATAACAATATAATGTGCTTAATAATATGCTAAATTATTTATTAAGCACATACTCTGTGTTAGGCACTGTGTTGGATCTATTGATCCAAATATCACCCTACCCAGATTAGAAAATACAAAGTATATATGCAAAGTAATTTCTGGTGCCGGGGTATCAACAACTGGAAGAACTGGGGAAGGTGGGATTTGGGCTGAGCCTTGAAGAGAGTAAGATTTCCAAGTGAGGATGGAGAACATTCCAGGCATGGAGGAAACCAGTCCAATTTGGAGCATTCAGAAGTCCAGTCTCTGAAACTGGACCCTCATTATCCTTATCCTTTGGCCCAAAGCTTTTTCTAATCTTCCAGGTTCAGAGTTTCAGTGTTATTCTCAATACCAAATCTTCCCCACCTCCTAGTCTATCTCTCCTGCATTTCTCTGAAAATCATCTTTACTTGCCCTGACCTTGATTCTAAATTACCTTCTGCTCTCGTTGAGAATTAAAACAGCAGCATCCTGCACATTTCAAAACCCTTCCCCCCAAGAAGGCTCTCACTACCAAACCTTTACTTGCAGATAAAAGCTGCCACCCTGTGGGAATTCTGTGTTGCTTTGCAGAGGCAGCTGGAGCAAATTGGGCTAAAAAATGAAGGATTTCTGGGTCAAGTGGTGATTTTGAGAGGGATGGAGAATAGGAGCTATGGGAAAAGATGGGCCAAGAGCTCCCTTCCTTCCCCTCTTTCCCCACCCTCCAATCCACTAAACCCTCTTAAAAGGTTTATAGGCAGTTTTAGCTCAGATGGGCTGGATGGCTGCAGAGCACACAACCAGGTTTTTAAGACTAAAGCTAGAGGAGTATACACCCCCATGGACTTTTCCTTTAGGATATTGGCCTTTCATCTTACCTTACTAAAAGGGTAGAGCAGACACTCAGCCTTTTATTTTGCATTTGTTTAGCCAGTGCTTGGTCTACAAGAAGTATAATCAATGCTTTTTTTCATTCATTCATTCGATCAACCACACTAGTCACTGAACTACCCATCCCTTCACTTACTGATATATCCCAGCCACTGAGTAGCTAGAGATCCCAGGTCTAGACGCCAAAGCATTGTGTACACTATCCTGGAAAACTGGAAGTGAATCCCAACACACACCTGTGAACGTTGGGATTATAAAACTCTCCCAGTGAAAGTAGAGGTAAAGGAAAAGCAAGAAAAGGTGACCTCGTGCTCAAGCTTCCTTCTGTTAGCCCAGCAAGTAAGGCAGGGCATCTGCCCTGGGAATGGCAGGGAGCAAGGGGGAGTCAATTAGGGAATAGGAGAGAACCAGGTTCCCACCAGAGCGATAGCTAACACAGTTCAAAACCTTCTCAGACACATTAGCTATATGACCTTCATTGTGGAAGCTGATCCGAATCAGCCTGACTCTTCAGAAGGTCGTGTTGCTGGAGGGTCTCGTGGCTGGGACACAACCTGGCTGTAGGGGTCAGCAGTCGCTATTTCCATTGTGCCTGTAGGTACGTTCCTCCTGGGCAAACCTATGTGTGTGTTGGGGAATGCCGATGGAGGCCCGACGGAGCTGAGCAGCCGAGTTGCCCGAGATTTGGGGGGACACAGAATGCCAGAAGGACTCGGTTATGATTTATCCGTCGCAGTCAGTGAAGGTTGCCGTTCTGTGTTCTGAAACCGTTCTTTCCAATGGCTTGCTCTTGCCATGACCAGGGAGCCCCTTCCTCCTCTACTTGAGCCCAGCCCATAACGTCCTGGGAACGGATTGGGATTTTGCCCATCAGGACCTGAGACAGAGTGCGGCACGTGTGATGGAATGCGCCACAGAGAACGGATTCCGCAGGACTCTTCTCCCCACGCTCTGAGGAGAGCTTCTCAGGGCCAGTTTTCGGTGGTGTTATTTGGCCTTCTAGGTTATCAGGAGGGGCTCCCTAGATTTCTAAAAAGAATGGAGATCTCTGATTGTGGAATGACCACCAGAAGGAGGATGCAATTGCTCTGTAGAACTGGCACCCTGCCCCTTCCTCCCCATGAGTCACACATGTACTCCATCAAGTCGGCCAACTTTATTGGAGTTGATGAGTAATATTCATTAAAAACGGGTTTAATCTAATGTGTATCCATAAGGGGGAATTAGTGGAAGACAACCTTTGAGATAGGAGGGAGGCGATCTTGACCTCTGGATGCTGTAACATCCCCTCCATCAGATTCTCAGATTCCAAGGGTGTATGGATGCCATCCTCGAAGACATGTTTGCCTGCGGTGTCATGGTTTATCTAAACAATATCTTGAACTATTCAACTGAACCTGAAAAACATGTGCAATCAGTTAGGTTAGTGTTGAACCACCTCTGGGAAGATCATCCATAAGTCACTGGAAAAATGCCTGTTTGGCAGGCAAAGTAGACCATCTTGTGAAAGAGGGAAGGAGGTGAGGATGGCTTCCTCCAGATGGACATGTTCACAACCCGAGCCAAAATCAAAGATCTCTAAGAGGCTCTTTACGCTTGAGATTTAATTGGAGATTTGAGATTTTTTTCACTGATCATCTATCCTTGTGAACTTTTAAAAGTACTCAAAACTCTTTGATAACAATCTGCCTCTTGGGGGGCCCTCCAGGAATTGAACAGGCACTCTACTACCATGTCCTCTTTATCTTATCTCCCTGATCCATGTCCCATCTGCACAGCTGGGATAGATTTGTTCCATGTGCCTATTGGATTGATTGTGTTTTGAGTGGAACAGCAATTGGATGTGTTTCACCCCCAAGCCTTCTTCTAGAAGTTTTCAGCGGCAGAAGAGCCCGGAAGATGGAGCCCCTAATAACAACCACAGACTTTAAGAGCTGGTGGCATCACTACAAGTCAAGCACGGAGTGGGCAGGAAGGAAACCACTCCCCACTGATAAGAGGCCTGCCCATTTTACTGTTAGTTTTTAGTAAGGGTTGATGAGCCTACCAGAGGGTGGCTAGACCTAGTCCTCTCTGCTCAAGAGCTTCCCAGAAGTAGGACTCCTTATTTGCCACTTTAGCTGTTCCTAGAAGATGCCAAAAGTCTTCCAAGTTCACCTCCATCTCCTTTAATTGATTATTGATGGCAAGAAGGACAGGTCATAAAGTGAGGGGAAAATGAATGGCAGAAGCCACAGTGTATAGACACTCTGTAATTCTCCAGTGGGCAGCAGGCTTAGAGAGTTGTGCTAAGAGTAGGAGATTTTAGCACCTTCTTTTTCAGTAATGCATGGCATAGAGTAGGAGCAGTATCTGCCAGGGTACCTTCCAAATAGATTATTTCCCCCCCTAAAAAGCAAGGAAGTTGTTCCTGAGACTTGATTAGTACAGGGGGCTCCATAGTTCAATCTCTTATCCCAGATGCATTTTCCTGAACTAACGGGATATCCTTGCTGTTTAGCCTTCTCATGCTTATGGCTCAGTAAACCTCCTTCAACTGTTAGACAATCTAACAAATTTTTATGGCTTAGAACTGAACTGTCAGACTGGGCCGAGGATGGATGTCTTTAATATCACTTCTTTTGTCCAGCTGCTGATGTGCTTCTACACCATACATCTCTGCATTTTAATTCTTTGGAAAGCCCAGTGTTCCATGATTTGCAATCATGTGATATCACCAGGAAACTACCATTGTTTTTTTTGTTTGGTGTTTTTTTTTAAGATGGAATTTATCAAGGGCCAACTTGGGATCAAAGAAAACACGAACACATTTTATCAGACAGTGTGGTAAAGAAGATAAGAGAAGAGCATTAGACTTCATTTCAGGAAGAGCTGGGTTTGAATCCTACATCAGAAACTTATTTGTGTGACCCTGGGCAAAGTCAATTAAAACTCTCCGGCCTCCATTTCATCATTTGTAGAATGGGAGGGTTGCACTTGATGGCTTCTAAGATTCCTCTAATCCTGTGATCCATTTTGGTCTGAACTCATTATCCATTTGTAATGCCCTATTTTGTGGTTGTTCAGTTATTTCAGTTATGCTTGACTCTTCATGCCCCAATTGGGATTTTCTTGGCAAGGATACTGGAGAGGTTCTTCCATTTCCTTATCCAGCTCATTTTACAAATGAGGAAACTGACACAAACAGGGTTAAGTGACTTGTCCAGGGTCATATAGCTATTAAGTGTCTAAACCTGGGTCTTCCTGACTCTAGAGTACTGGTGCTTTAACCACTATGCCATCTAGGTCACTGCAGTGACCTCTCCCAATGGACTAATTTGACTACCCACTGTCATCTCAGTGATATGGAATCTTTATCTGATTTTATTGTGTAGATTACTAGGCCAATCATTGAAGCATCTAGGGATTTCACTGAGAAAGTCTCTTTAGGAAGTATTCCAGGGTTTAGTGATGTCACTGGTAATGTTCTACCATTCTATTCTAGAATGCTTTATAAACAATTTCATATTCTAAACTGGTGTTGCCATTGGCTCCCATGTCACTCTGCTTAACAAGGAAAAAAAAATCTCATTTTATAGTCAAGGTGGTTTCTGGGCTTCCTATAGCCTCCCTGTTGTGACTCTTTTGCCTGTGTTACAATTCACTTGGTAATGGTAATAACCAGCACCTTTACTTTTAGCCATTTCATTGTTAACAGATTATTGAAATTGGAGTTGTTACAATTTCACATGCTATCATCTCACATGGATCCTTTCTTCTAATTTGGTCATGGGAAAGTGACTCTCTACCCACAGGGCCATTGTACAAATACAATCTGGTTGGAAATGATGTGGGAGGGAAGAGTGTGGAATCAAAGAATTTCCTTCAAGAAAAAGCCAGTAGCCTTAGTAGTGACTGGGAGCTCCATCACAGGAGCTATGAAGGGAGCCATCTTGGTCAAGTAACTGACTCACATCAAGATGCCATTTTCTGCTTGTAATGGGGTTAATGTCACAAAACTGAATTTCATGATCATATAAGGATAGAAGTTGAATAAGCAGAATCCAGAGGAACTGACAATGCCCCTCTGCCCAAAGCACTGCCCAAAACACACACACAGAGGCAACACGTTGCTATTGGGGACATCAAAATCCCAAGTACATAAAGTTTTGAATAGGTTTCCAAAGCCCCAGCTAGGCTTTTATGGCAGAATGAAGCACTGCCTACCAGGCTTTTGAACAAGTGATAAACAGATACAGGCAGATATGTGGGAGTCTGCTAGAGATTGATGCTCCCTTCCTAGCATGTAGTAGTTTTTATCTTTTTTGGAGAATAGTCAGTTGGATATCAAGACTGACGTCCTGGGCCTCTGCTGGTAAAATAACTCTAGATCAGCTTGAGTTTTAATAATGGCTTGATTCATAATCTATAGAAGGACTTGTCAGAGTGGCTCTATGCTCAGGTTTTTGTAGCAATAGTGCATCCGTCTATATTACAATATCTGAACACTGGTGCTAGTAAAGCTGAAGATAAGGAAAAGATAAGATCAAGCAGATCTAGCTAGTGCTCTAAAGGTAGGTGGATTTTATAATTAGCATGGGCGATGATCATGGAACTGCAGACCCTCAGGATGGTGTTTCCATGCCTCAAATGCAGCTTTGGCTAAAACTATATATATATATATTTTTTTTTCTGATATTTTCTGTAATTCTGTACTTCAAATTCTGTAAACCAGAAATTGGTCTACTTACAAGGCTGGGCCATGGAAAGTAGCCTGTTATAGGACAGTCTCAAAAGTAGCACTAGATGTGTTTGTTGGCCTCCAAGATGAATCATATTATGTATCCGAGTATACCAAGATAAGGGTGAGGTAAGAAGCTGGGTGGCCCAACAGAGAAAGCTTGGCCCCTGGAGTCAGAAGTGCCAGAGATAGAATCCTGCCCCTGACGTTTATTAGCTATAGGACCCTGGGAAAATCACTTAACCTCTGCATGCTGCCAAAAGGGAATCATAATTACACCTACCTTCCAGGGTTGCTATAAGGATCAAATGAGATAAAAGAGGTAAAATGCATTTCAAACCTGAAAGCATTACATAAACGTTAGATATGATTATCTGATTAAATGTGATTAAGTCATGACGTTCACCTTCCACCTAAAATGTCCACTAAAAAGCTTTGGGGCTACACCAAAGTAGATTGGGTCCTTAAGGATGGAGAATTTGGGGATAAAGCAATAATTGCACCCCTCCATAAAGCTAGATCTTTTGTGGAGATGAAAATGGAGCGTTTCCCCATTGCTATATATCCACAGTGATGTATGGATCCATATGGAGGAGGTACCTGCATGTTTTGTACTCCTAGAACACTCTCTCTTCTTTCTCTAATTGGCATTTCTCCTATTTAATATAATAGCTGGTGATGGCAAAAGTGGTCAAGGGCAGCTCAGACCAACTTGGCTGGCAGAATGCTGGAGAGCCCCACCAGCCACTTCAGTGCCACCGAAGGCAAGCTTTGATGGGTGCATGTTCCTAGAATAAGCACCGATAGATTGGGGGGGGATAAGCCAAGCCCATCCAAGTCACTCCACTGAGGAAAGGGCATGGCCAAGGCCACCAAAAACTGATCCACAAAGATAGAAATATTACATGCCAAGTCATGACTGGGAGTCCAAAAGGAGTCCACATATTCTTCCATCGACACTTGATTCTGCCAAAGCCCCCAGATCTTCAGGTTAGCAGTCTTGGGTTTAAACGCAGAGTAATAATATCCTTGAGCTCCTGAAGGACCTCATAACACTGTAGAGCACGGCATGGCCCAGGGGGCTACTTGCCCTGCAAGGCAAGTGACCATAGCAGTCACTTTGTGTCCCAGGTCAGGAGTGCAGTTCTAGAGGCTACTTTTATTGGTCCGGAGTCTGAGAGGTGCTCTGACTGCCAAGGCGGTCCGACAAGCTTGCATGGGTCTGAAAAGCTGG
Source organism: Gracilinanus agilis (assembly GCF_016433145.1). NCBI lineage: Eukaryota > Metazoa > Chordata > Mammalia > Didelphimorphia > Didelphidae > Gracilinanus > Gracilinanus agilis. Next base: position 61,293,326 of record NC_058130.1, read on the forward strand.
CTCCAAATACGCCTGAGCCAGGAATTGACTTCCTACAAAATGGAAAATTCATCTTTGTAGTTTGGAGATTCCTCAGGGGTCTGCTTCAGTTATTGCTCCAGATCTAGTATCTCTCTCTCTCTCTGGAAACCCCCTGCTAAGGAGCTTGCAATACAGCAAGTAGCTACCATTTTCTGGTCTCAAGTTGTCTGTTTAGTGGGCAGTTGATAATACCATCATACTCCTTGGAGGGAGGAGAGTGGGCCCACAAGGGTGCTAAGGATAATCCCCAGGGCAGGAAAAGTAGAGCGCAATCTCTTCTGGGGAAAGAAAGGCAGAGTCCAAATTATACTGGGCATAAATTAAAAGCCAGGCTGAGGCATCTCCGGAGTGCTGAGATGGAAGCAGAAAACTAATTCCAGGAACAAAGATCCCAAGCCACTGAGGGCAGTGAGAACCAGCAGAAAATCAGAGAGAAATATCAGTGATCTAGTCCTCCAGCATCATACCTCCCCAACTCCGTGGGGGTGATGTTCTTTCTGCACCATGAACCAATGATTAAATTGCTAATATGGTCATTAGCTAGATCAGTCAGACTCTTTCCTGACTTAGCTTTGCCCATAAAGTCATGGGATTGGATACTTGATGCAGGATCAAGACGACATTCTGATGATTATGGACAAGCCCACAGAGATGCCACATATTTCCCTCCTTGCTCCTCCCCATTCTGTTCCCCCATAGCCACAAAGGATGCCCACCTGTTGGTAAAGAAAAGTTTTCACCTCCACAGGTTAGTTAAGCTACGTATGTTTAGACTACATTTTTGTTTCTCCTTTTTTTGTCCATTATCCGAAAGGTACCCATCATCCAACCAATTCATTCTTCTACCAGAAACCAGAAGATTACTCTTTTGAGGCCTTCCTAATTACCCAAGAAGTAAGCCCAGCTGTCTTTCCACTGGAACTGCCAGCATCAATGAAGATCCACACACCCTTTTCCCAAAAAGCTTATGAAAACTCTAAACACCACCGCCAGAGCCTTAGTTCTCCTTGATGTAGTAGGTGAGCAAGGAGAACTGGTGATCTGTGAGAGCTTCATTCTTTCTGGAGATGTGGAACCATGGACCTTCTTGACTAAGACGGATGAGAGCTAAAAGAACAATCCCAGAAGCCTCCCCAGACCCTCTTTGTAACTGATAACTTAGAGGTTGAAGTTTCCTTATACAACCTCCCTCCCCCAGCTCTTCTCATCCTTATATCCCAACTAGAACACATTGATTATGTTGGGCTCTTGGCCAGTGCAAGTATAGATTCCATTCAAGAGGCAAAGGCTTGATAAAAACAACAACAAACCACACCAAACTTGTGGCGCCATAAGTCAGCAGAGTGTAGCAAACCCATAGTCCACCTTCATCATATTCTCCCTCTCCCCACCTCCCCCAGCCCTGCTTCTCTACAGAAGACCTTGACAATTCTACTAGCTTCTATAATGAGGATTATTAAAGATTCGAACTGGCTTTGGATCCAGGATTTTCTCTTTTTAGTTTCTTCACCCTTTGGTTTGAAAATCTATTTCTTCCCTTTGAATGACCTTTGTCTTCACTGACAGAGACTTCTAGACCCTAAATCAAGCCCTGCCCAGACTCTGAGAATTGAACGAGTAAATGCCTTTATGCCTTACCCTGGGTTGATCTGGGTATCTGCATTAGAAAAGCATCATCGGTTCTGTTTCCCATCTGTTACTATGGTCAATAGCATACTCCTATGACTATAATACTTTGTATTTCTTTCCTTCAGATGCTTTCCACTGTACTGTGCCTCCTTTCTCAGGTCCATGGCCTTCTACTCATCTATATTTTCTTTATTTCTCTGTCATTCCTTCCCTCAAATCTTTGAAGTTTTGTGTGTATGTCACGGACAGATTTGGGGAAACCTACAGATCCTTTGTTCAGAACCATGTTTATTCATCATATGCCATACATAGGGTTATGAAGGAAACCAATTATATTGGAATACAATTATTCACAAATATATATATTTTAAGTTCATTGTAGAATCCTACAATAATTCCTTTTGAACAAAGCACACCTTAACATAGCTATTTTCCAGGTAGAGAAGTTAATTTTTCTTAGTGATGCCCATGAGGTCATATTTACTTCTTTAAATTATCAAATTATATTGATTGGCCCTTTATACTCTGTACATTGTTATATAGATGTCTATATCTATGATCATCTGACCTCCCCCATTTTCCTGCAAATTTCTAAATGCTTTTCCCGCTATTATTCTTCTTTCATTATCAAACTTTCAATATCATACTTAATATCTCAATTTATAATTTTAGGGGAGCTATTCCCATTTCCTTCCATTTGCAATTGAAAAGATCTCTTGATTAGGCAAAATACTTTCTTCCTAGTCCTCTTCTACACTCTTACCCAAGAGCCTCTCATTCTGAGATCCTAAACACGATTGGAAAAAAAAATCTTGTTTGTTGATATCAAATAGATAAACCATCTGATCACTTCTTATTGTTCTCTTTTTTTTCTATTTAGTTCCCAAAGTATAATGGTAAGAAGAGAGAAAACACCTGGGTCCCTAAGTGCCTCAGTTCCTGACCAGGACAACTTCTGAGTGCCTATAGATACTTTCCAGGTTTCTTCTGATGCTATAATTTATCCCCACAGAACACTATTAATGAGTTGTAGCTGATAGGTTTGATAAATTTCATATGGCTCTGTCAAGTCCTAAATCCATGGTGGCAAACCAATGGCACACATGCCATAGATGGCATGCAGAGCCTTCTCTATGGGCATGTATGCCACTGCTTATCAGAGTTCATTACTAGAAAGGCAGAGAGACTCTGGGAAGTTGCTCTCTTCTCCCTTCCCACTGGACTTGAGGACATTCCTCACTTCACCCATCCCTCTGCCCAGCAGCTCAATGAGAGCACTTCTTCCCTCCCCTGTCTAGGATAAGGTTGTGAGGGGCAGGACACGGCATGTGGTCTCTAAAAGGTTCGCCATCATTGTTCTAGATGTATACTCTAGGAAATCAAAGCAGTTCCCAATAGGTAAATAGTAGGCCTATATGCAACCACTCAGAATGGAGTTACCAGTTGCCATGATACTTCTTTCTCCATTTGGAGCAAGAAACAGATTTTTTTTTTGTATCTGCTGAAACTTCTGGATACTCTTTATCATTCTTTTTTTTCAGACCCTTACCTAATATCTTAGACTCAATATGTATTGGTTCCAAGGCCAAAAAGTATTAAAGGCTAGGCAATGGGGGTTAAATGATGTGACCAGGGTCACACAGCTAGGAAAGTATCTGAAGCTAGATTTGAACCTAGGGCCTTCCCCATCACTAGGCATGGCTCTCAATCCACTGAACCATCTAGCTGTCTTCCTTATCATTCTTTAGAATACAAGGTACATATTCTTTGGCTTGTCTAGATTTTAAATTTATGGCAAGACCTTCAACCTGTCCTATAGCCCCAATAGTTAAGAATTCTTTCCTTTCCTTTTCTCCTGTGTGTCACATTATTTGACTCATAATCAACCTCTTGACCCTATTTTAATTACTTTTGCTTTCTACAAAAATTTTTTTTAGCATCCTGACATTCTTCTTGGATTATTTCTTAATTAAGTTAACTAATAGTGACTCCAATTTATCTTGTCTATATCTTGTTTGTAAATAGTGGTTTCCATGCTTTCTCTATTAGGCAATTTGAGCCACTTGAAAACAAGAGACTCAGGCTTCCAGCCATTCTCTGCATTCAGTTCTCAGCATATAACACAGTGCCTGACACATAGTGGGTATTTAATAAATGCTTGTTGAGTTGATTTGATTTCTTCCACCCCATCTAGGAACCCTTCATCTCTCCTTATTAAATCAAAGCAGCCTCCTCCTCAAGCAAAGGAGACCAAGGTTGCATTTCAAAGACATCCTGTGATTACTTTTGACAGAAAGACAAACAGAGCATAGTCATGGCAACTCATTAGAACAGTTCCTAGCTCTCTCCATTTATAGAAGTGTGTTAGGGTTCTAATTGGTAGAGGAGTGTGTTAGGATTCTAATACAAAACTCATGTTCTCTATGATTTCCCACAACTAACCTCCAAGATAAACTCCAGTTCCATGGCTGGTGCCACATACTAGAAACTAGAACAAGTCTGTCCATGTCTCCAAGTTTTACTTCATAAACTAATTTGTCCAAGCATGAGGATCAACCCACCACCCTAGGTCAGCTAGTAGATCGTCAGACCAAGCATTCTTCAGGAAAAGGTAAAGGTGAGGAAAGGGAGTTTGGGTTTTTGAGTTTATTTACCTGTATGGAAAATGGAGGGCAAAGTCCTCTAAATATTCCTTCTTCTTTTTGACGTGTGTGTTAATAGTTTTCTGAGGTCCCTGAAGATAAAAGTTATTACTACTTCCATGTCCTTGAATACCAGGATCTAGAAAACAAGAATCAAAGGTCAGAGGCCCAAGGAGTGGAGAGAAGATGCTTGGATTGTATCATAGGAGGAAGAAGCCTAGACCCAAAGTCAGGAGACTTGGATGCTGGGTCAAGGCACACTGCTAGATTTGCAGATGATAATACCATTCCATCCATATACAAAGGTTGTTATGGAAAATAATGTGCCTTTTCAGCTAGGTGGTGGCATGGAGTGAAAGAACACTGGGCTTGGAGTCAGGAAGACCTGAGTCCAGCTTCGGGTTTTTACTAGTTGTGTGACCCTGGGCATGTCACTTAACCTCTCCCCCACCATGTAAAATGAGGCTAACAGCACCTACCTTTCAGGGTTGTGAGGAACAAATGAGATCATAATTGCAAAGTGCTTAGAGTAAGCATTATATGAACGTTAGCCACGTTAGCTATAGGAAGACTTTTATGTTATTTATTATTATTATATTAAAGTATTATAAATATAATATTTATATTAAAGACCTTTCACACACTTCGTCTCTGCTTCCCAAACCATTGCTCAGTTCCATTCTCCATTTAGATTCACCACCTGCGCTCACAATCTCCACTCCATCACCCTAGCCACCTTTCCACTCATTCCCCATCATTATAGGGAACGTTCCCTTCTCTTCCAGGCACCCAATCCACAGACAGAACTATTTTCTACATGCCTTGATTTCCCCCAGAAACCACTTTGCAGCACCATCAGTGACCCTGAAAAGTAACATTCAACGTGCAAAGCAAAAGGGAAAAAAGGCTCCCTGAAGTGACCAGACTTTAAACTTTTTTTGACGGAATGCCCTTCGTTTTGGAGGACCCGCTTGTTAGGGGAGCAGGTTATTCTGGAGGCTGTTGTTTACCATTCTTGGTTTGAGTTCTCTCAGCGATGGACAGACAAACCGCCAAGTGCCAGATCTTGTTCTCTTGAATTGCCAAGCAAGTGATCTGGTAGTTCACGAGCTCCTTCGGTTTCTTCCGACAATCAGTCTATCGTCTGGCCGCCTGTCTTGTCGCGGGGAGCTGGCGTGGGAACAGGCAGCCCTCTCTCCAAACGTCCATGCCTTGGCAAACTCTGGAGTCTAGGAAAGACTCCCCGGGCCCGGCTTTCCCCGTCTGCTCCCCTGCCTACCGCCAGCCACTGGCTGTCAAAAACACTTCACCGGATGGGAAGCAGCCTCAATGCTTTCCAAAGAGTCTGCCCCCTCGGAATTCCTTGACTCAAAGATGAGTCTCTGGCTGAACTTATTTTTGAGGAATGCACTGAGTGCAAATGATGATGGTGCTGCAAAGTGGTTTCTGGGGGAAATCAAGGCATGTAGAAAATATGTCCCTTACTGGATGCCCAGAAGAAAACAAGGAAGAAAAGATCCATCTAACTGTAAATCAGATCTAATAAAAGAGACAAATCAACTTACATGATGACTTATTTTATCATGGAGAAGTTTTTGGTAATCATGTTAAGGACAACTTTGGTCATATGCAAAGGATTTAGTCCTGAGCCTCCATCCAGGTCCCCATGATGACCTCAAGGGAGGAGTAGTTGAAATCACAATGGATGTTGTGTTATTTTTCCTGAGGTCATTACCAGGCTACTGGTGGACAAAATTTATTGTTAGTATTAATATTTACCCCCCCTCCCATTCCTCAGGAGGGTATTTATTTGCATTTGCATTTTTATTTGTTTTTATTTATTTTATTTTTATTGTTTTATTTTATTATTTGCATTTGTAAATAATCAGGGTATGTTAACTGGAATGATCATGTATTTAGAGCTAGAAGGAACCTTGAAGGCTGTCATTTTGCAGAAGAGAAAACTGAGGCACACAGTTTAAGTGACTTGCCCAAGGCCGCACAGGTAGTAAGTGACTGAGGTGGGATTTGAATACAAGTCCTCTGAAGCTAAATCCAGTGGCCCTTTGTACCCTCTAATAACCTACTCTCCCTCTGGAGTGGCCTTACTATTGCAATAAATAGGAATGAAAGCGCTAGGGATGGCTAGGAGAAAGAAAGTCTCAGATCATAAATAGCTATCAGCAGTGCAAGGATCCAGGACAATTCTGAGGGACTTAAGACAAAGAATACGCTCCACCTCCAGAGAAAGATCTGTTGGAGTCGGAATGCAGATGAAAGTATACAATTTTTCAATTCTTTATTTGGGTTCATGTTTTGGGATTTTGGTTTTATAAGGTTACTCACTTAAGAAAAATGAACAATATTTAAATATGAAAAAGATGACAAATATCTATAGTCCTCTCTCTGGGAAGAGAGAACAAGCTTGTTCTCTGTGGTTCTAGAAGGCAGAATTAGAACCAATGAGGGAAAAGTTGATTTCATAACAGCTGGCATTTATATAATATTTTAAAGTTTTAAGATCACATTGTAAAGTGCTTTCCACAATTATCCCCATTTTAAAGATGAAGAAGTTGAGTCAGAGAGGTTCTCTTGCCCAGAGGTCACCCAGATAGCAAGTGTCTAAGGCACCCTTTAAACTCAGGTCTTCCGAATTCCAGGTCTAATTAATGCCTCTGGGCAGAATTACAGGGGCATTTTAGGGGCATATTCTGGTTCAAGATAAAGAATTTTCTCTTTTTTAAGTTGATACCCTTTTTAGTTTGTTTCTGAGTATCAACATGAAAGCCTTCCTGTCAGAACCACCCCATAATTGAACAGGATGCCTCAGAGAATAGAGGCATCTACTCTCTGCATAGAGCAGTAGACCTAGAGTCAGGAAGCCCTGCATTCTAATCTTGACTCAGAAATTTACTAGCTGTGTGACCCCGGGCAAGTCACCTAGCCAGCATTAATAGAGCACCTTACATAGGTTACTATATTTGATCCTCACAACAATGGGTGTCATTATTATTTTCACACACCATTTTACAGATGAGGCTGGGAGAGGTCAAGTATCTTGCCCAGGATCATCACGTAACATAGCTAGTAAATATTTAAGATAGAATTTTAATTCAGGACTTCCTGATTCCAAGACCAGGAATCTATGCACTGTCCCACCCAGCTGCCATAAATGTTTTTGTTGTTATAAGTTTTCAAAGTGGAAGATCAATGTGCAAAGGGAATTCCTGCACTAGATGACTAAAGAACCTCTAACAAGTTCCAACTCCATTCCAGCTCTAATATTCAATATTCTATAACACTGACTGATGATATCTTGCTATTTAGACAAATAGAAACTACAAAAAGAGGGAGCAGAAGAGAGAAATAAGTAGAAAGAGATGTTAAGATATATTTGGAATCTTTTTTACCCAGAGATTTTTAAAGGAAATGGTTTTGCTTGTCACTTCCAATAGGAAAAGGGATAAACTAGATGACTTCTTAAGGTCACGCTGAATCTGTAATTTTCTGACTCTATAAGCAAGTTTAATGTGGAGACCTACCATTCCAGAGTAGAAGACGTAATCAGAGTAGAGAGATTCCACAAAACCAAGAATGTGGAGAACTGCTTATTTTGATTTTCCTGGGTACTAAATAAAGATGGTTTAGCAGCAACTGGCATAGAGATTAGAAGGTTAGCCTTGGAGTCAAGAAGACCTGGCAGACTCATAGTAAGTGTGTGACCCATGTGAGACTTTGGGCAATTAACTTTTGATTCCCTCAAACAACTATCTGAAACTATAATTACAGAGAAGTTGTTGATTTTTATAGGTGAAGGGACCTTTCATACCAAAAATCAGGAGTTCCCCACAAAGATGGCATTATATAGTTTTTTACCAAATTTGAGAGGCAGAGAGGGGGCTAAGAAAGAGGAGGAGGAGGAGGAGGAGGAGGAGGAGGAGGAGGAGGAGGAGGAGGAGGAGGAGGAGGAGAAGAAGAAGAAG
>NC_058130.1:61301948-61394561 GCF_016433145.1 Gracilinanus agilis
TGGGAGTAGAAACATAGAAGAAAAACAACTGCTTGATCACATGGGTTGATGGGGATAGGATTGGGGATCTCTAAGACTCTAAGCGATCACCCTAGTGCAAATATTAATATATGGAAATAGGTCTTGATCAATGACACATGTAAAATCCAGTGGAACTGCACATTGGCTATGGGAGGGGAGTGAGAGGAAGGGAGGGGAAGAACATGATTCATGTAACCATGGAAAAAATATTCTTAATTAATTGAACTAAAAAAAAAAAAAGGTAACAAATTGGTAATGTCCAAAAATGTATGCCTCATTCTGCAGTCCATCACCTCATTTCTGTGCCAATAGGCAGGAAGCATGCTTTCCCCATTGAATCCTCTGAAGCCTCAATTGGTCTCTGCTTTGATCAAAGTCCTAAAAGATTTTCAATGTTATTTTCCTTTACCATGGTTAGACTATATGATTTGTAATTTCTAAAAATGTTATTCTAGGAGGTCATCATAATAATCCGTCATGTCACCTCCTTTTATTCTTCCCACATTCTTATACTGTTATTCTGTTCCTTAGGAGATAGATGTTAATGATCATAGTGTCACAGAATCTAAATCTTGGAAGGTCCTAAGGTCATCTCGCCTACCTCTACCAAAATCCTCGGTCCCTTCTACAATATCTCCAAGAAGTCATCTAACCTCTGCTTAAAGACCTTCATCAATGGGGAACTCAATACCCATTTTGGACAACTCTTATTGGGAGAAAGTATTTGTGACTTCCTGAATTTAAATCCACTCCCAGACATTTAGTAGCTGTGTGACCCTGAGCAAGTCGCTTATACCTATTTGCTTCAGTTTCCCCATTTGTAAAGTGAGCTGGAGAAGGAAGTGGTCAACCCCTCCAGTGTCTTTGCCAAGAAAACACCAAATGGGGTCACAAAGAATTGTACGTGACTGAAAAATGACACAACTGAATTTGCTGACATAGTTAAACCTCAGCCTTCCTCCTCATAATGTCTGTCCACTGCACCCTGTTCTCCTTTCAAGGCTAAACAGTCTTAATGCCACTCACTTTGATATATCTAGAAGTGCTTTTAGAACCTTTACAAATCAAAGGATTATGGATCTAGAAATAGAATGGATCATAAAGTTCACCTAGTCCAAACCCCTTCACTGTACATGATGAGGAAACTGAGGCCCAGGGGGTGAAGGTCACATAGGTAGTGGGTAACAAAATTGGGATTTGAACTTGGGGCCTCAGATTCCAAATGCAGAATTTTTCTACTACATCGGGATGCCTCCATTCAACTCTTCTATCTTCCTTTTGTCCTTTCAGTATCAATATTTAAGATAACTAGAATCTAATGGCATTATATTGCTTTTGTTTTGCTTCATTATTATGGTTGGTTACAGTCGTCCGATCAAGTTCTGCTCTGATGTCTCTTTTGTAATGAGCAGGTGATTCTGGGTCTCTACAGGAGCACAAGCTTCATATGTCCTTCTCCAAGGAGTCTATACCCAGGAATAGACTGTCAGCTCAGCAGATCAGTCTAGTGAAGTCTGGAGACATTCATCACCAGAAGGCTGGTTTGGCTAAAACCAACCAGGAAAGATAGACAACTAAGTGTTTCTTTCTGCATCAGTGTTGAGAGTACCCACACTAACAGAATCCTGGATCTTTCCTAACAATAGTTTTCTACTCTATTTAATAAAAAACCTATAGTATTGGCTCAGCTGGGTGGCTCAGTAGATGGAGAACCAGGCCTGGAAACAGGAGGTCCTGGGTTCAAATCTGATCTCAGACACTTCATAGCTATGTGATCCTGGGCAAGTCCATTTAGTCCCAATTTTCCACTCTTCTGCCCTTAGAATGAATAGTTAGTGCTGATTGTTAGACAGAAGGTAAGGGTTTTTTAAAAACTCTATTGTGTTATAAGAATATTATAATTGAAATGGGGGTGCCTTAGGGTCCTAGCCACTGCTTATAACATTGTTTCTGTAGGAAAATATATTCTAAATTTTAAAGAACCAACTTTTAGGCAAAATTTTCTTAGATGGGAATGGCCTGATGGCCAGAGAAATCACTACTTTTGGAAAGACACGGAAATGGACATAAGTGCTGACATTGTCCTCTGAACTCTGTGAGCAGCCCTCTCACCTGCATAAGTACCTCTGGGAGACCCCACAGATATAGAAGACACCATCCCTGCCCTCATGATGCCTGCAGGGTAACGGATGGGGTGCCATGAAACCTTTTACATTAACTTCTCTGTTCAAAATTTCCTATAAATGGCTTTGGTAGCTCAACACTGTTAAGTGGTTTCTGAAGTAACTACTAGGTGTAAAAGAACAGTAAGTAGCAGCCTTTTGGATACAAATCAGATTAAAGTCAATCCTGGTTAACTAAGGGGGGAAAGAATGGTTGCATTCGGTCTTTGTACAGAGCACAGTGAAAGGAAAACTGAAGGCTAGAGGGAGCTAGGCAAAGAAAGGGGGTTGTGCTTCTTGAGTTTCCTGACTTATAGGGGCAGAAAGCTTTGGAGAGCTGAGCCAGTACATGGCAATGATTCCTTCACCCTCATCCCGAGGCTCTTCTTTCCCTGGTCCCTGTGGCTTTGCCTACCGGACGACAGACTCTGCTGACTACCTAGTTTATCCAGCCCATTTCTTCCAGGTCTCAACAGTCTCTTGGCCTGAACTCTGCCTTTCCTCCTCCAAGCTTGAGTCTTGTCTTTCTTCCTTTCTCCCCTGCCTATTTATAATAACATCATAGGATAATAGAATTATCCTATTCTTATATATTCTATTCTATATATTATATGAGAGAAATATTCTATAAATGAGGACAATGAGGCAGAGAGGAGCTACAGCTGGTGAGGATCTGAGACAGAATTTGAACAAGGGGCTTCCTGATTCTAAATCCAGCCCTTTATCTACTACACCACCCTGCCTCTCAAAAGGCAGCCCCTTATCTATCTCCTTACAGCTTTCTGATGATTCTAGGGTCTTTTTCACACATTCTGTCCTCTACTCACCAGTCTTCTAGCTATAGTCTCTCACTTAGCCATTTAACCTCTGTCGGACCTATTTATCTCCCTCATCCCTGCCCTCTCTTCCATGGCTCTGCCCCCCACTGCCTCTCACCAGAACCATGAATGGGAATTTTTGTCCCCAGGACAAGTGTTATAAAGTAGATCTTAAGATCCAGTTTGGAAGAGAGGGAGGAGAGGAGACAGAGATCCTGGCTCACTGGCACGAGGCTGTTTCTGGCAAGGTCTCTACGTAGGAGAGAGGAAGGAGGGTTCCCCTTAACCCTCTGCCTGTTAACTAATTATTCCTGCTATGAAGTGCTATTATTCTTTGTTCCTACACTACTCTAGGCACCTTCTAGATCTCATGGCCTGAGTCACCCCATCATAGTCCCCACTCAGCCACCCACAACCTGGCACTGACATACTTTTTTCTGGTAAATTCTCCTGACAATTAAGACAGATTCTGGGAATGGAGAAACAGGAAAAGGAGAATGCTAAGCAAGAAGCCTAGAGAGTCCAATATAAGCCTTGGAAGGGTTGGCCAAAGTTTGAATAGCTGAAAACAACCAAGGCTGGCTTTCTTTAAAACTGAGAATAGGGATAAAAGAAAGTGCTAGAATAGTAACCACTATGAGATAGTAAAGACGGGCAGTAGGTGGCCTAGTGAATTAAGAGCCAGGTCTAGAGATGGGAGGTCCTGGATTCAAATCTGACACAACTTCAGACACTTGCTAGCTATGTGACCCTGGTCAAGCCACTTAACCTCCAGTGCCTAGCTCTTATTTCTCTTCTGCCTTGGAACTAATATACAGTATTGATTCTAAGACAGAAGGTAAAGATTTTTAAAAAAGAGAGAGCAAAGAAAGGAAGCTAATTGTATCTTAAGAGTCTGTTTGCTTTGAAAATGAGATCTGCTTTAATGTACACATGATATCACTAAAATATAGCTGCTTTATTAAAGAGGTATACTTTCCACATAAAAAGGTTATCAAAATACATGTATGACCCAGTGGAATTGCTTGTCAACTCTGGGATGGGAAGAAGGGAGGGAGACAACATGAATCATATAGCTTTGGAAAACTTCTATGTAAATTTGTTATTGGAATAAAACAAAGATAAAAATTTTTTTAAATTAAATTAAAAATAAAAAAAATTTAAAGGTTACAAAAAAAATTGTGGTTATCAGTCAGTAGGGGCTCGAGAAGACATCCATTGTCATGAATCTGGGGCAGACAGTCCCTGTTGTGACCAGAGGAAATGATGGCAGCTTAACCTAAATTTTAGGAGCAGCTTTTAGAAAGGTGAGTCAACACCCTGATGACTAAATTGGCTAAACTAAAGCCAAGAGCTGATAGCTTTGCTGAAGTGAGAGAGAGAACAAATATAGATAAGATACAACAACACCATCCAAACAGGCATCAGAAATCATTCTAAAATACCCTGGTCCTTCTCTGACAAGCAGTAGGAGAGCACATCCATTTCTCCTGGCCAGTGGCTAATGGCCACTGTGAGTGACAGGAAGCAGCATGAGTGATAGTCAAATCTGGCCGACTTAGCAGGATGGGTCCGTGTCAGAGAAAACTAACCAACCTGCCACGGTTGGCATGGTGCTCTAGAATCTCATAATAATGTCACTAGGGGGCAAAATGCAATCTAAGCAAGGCCTGCTTTTTTTTATTATTTTTATCCCATGCTGGTGGGGTTAGTTGTGGCAGTAACAATATCCTCGCTCTTTATAGTCATGAAATGCTTCCAACATATATCTATCCCCCCATCAGATTCTTGCCTCAATCTCAAGAGCCAGATAATATACGTGTTATCCTTTCAACTCCACAGATGAGAAAATTTGAGCCTCAGAAAATAATGACAGTCAATGTCATGGAGCTAGTGGGTGGTAAAACCAGGGTTCCAAAGCAAAATGCTTCTGGTTCTAAGTTCAGGACTTTCCCACTCTTCAGTACTATGAATACCAAAGCAACCTCACTGTAAGGAAAGGTTCGTGAACAGAGCAGGCCTTCTGAAAAGTTTTGCTCATTAGGTATTACCTGGAAAGTACCTTCCCCAGGGATCCAATGATACCAAGGCCTCAGTGTGACAATAGTACATTATAATAGAGATAATAGATTACAGCATGGAGTTAGTTACTACAACAGATTATGGGAAAGGGGTGAAAAGGAAATTTGTGGCTCCCCCCCCCTTTGCATTTTTTGAGAGGGAAAAACCAAACCACATAAAAAAGACTCTTATCAAAAAGGTTTTTGAAGACTTCCATACCTCTGGTGTTCAGCCTCCATCATCTAAAAGAGAAACAAAAGATGAAGAGGCAGTTAGGGGTGTTTTTTTTTTCATTTATTTTTGAATAAAGGTTATTTGGAATCTAAGAGTAAATAACTTTTTCAACTCTGCCTTAATACTTAGGGGACTACTTTGCCCACCCACCATTACTCCAGACACCAGACAAATGCTACTTGCGTGGGGAGGGGATTGAGAGAAAGTGGAGAGGAATCCTCCCTTCTCTGATAATGCTTCCAGGCTTTGGTCATCTGCAAAGACCCAAGATCTCCTGCTTTAACTCATGGCGACCTCTCCTTTATTCAGATCAGTGAGGAAAGATTTGGCAGAGATAATATTAAGTATTCTAGGCAGGGGCTCATCAGTGCAGAGACAGAGTAGGTGGCCACTTATTCCACAGGACTCGCAGGTAATAAAAGCATCTTCCCAACCATCTAAATACCCCAACCAACTAAATTATCCCAAGTCACAGCGCACTTTAAGGTACTGAATCTCCACAAGATCTTGGTTTAAAATGCCAACACAGCACCAGAGGGATCCAGACTGCATGTTAGCTCAGCAGTCCATTAGTGGGGGTTTTTTATCAGATTTGCCCCAGCGTGGTAGCACCCTAAAGGTGAGGCGAATTTGGAAGAGCAAGGAGGGAATTTTCAGAGGAGGAGGAGATGGCACCCGTGTTGGACAATGGAGTCCTTGGTGGGAGAGTCCCAAGGAGAGGGAGACGTGGAAGAGAAGAGGAGGTGGCACGCTGTGGCCTTTAGCACACCCTGGATAAGCCTGAAAATAAAGATCTGGGGGCATTTCAAAGCCCCCAAACCTCTCCTTGCAAGGAAATACTGGGCAGATGGCTCCTCTGTCTCTGCACGCTGCCACGCTCAATTTGGGGTGACAGGATGATAGCTAAGAGTTCTTTCTGATGGCTCTGAGCCCTAGAAGGGCTTGTCTTGACTCCTTTCTCTGACCCTCCCCTGAGCTGGGCTCTTGGAGGGGTGCAGAAGATCAGAGTTGTAAAGCTGGAAAGGGACCTCCTTATTTTACATTTGTGACAACCGAGGCACCAAGAAGGTAAATGACTTACCCAGAATAACATAGCTTATCAACCCTATCCTTTCCACCTCAGGCAAGAGGGCAATGACCGTAGAATTGTTTAATGTACTTGTTGGTGGGGTGTTCTGACTCTCAGGTCTCTGCCTCCTCACTCCCAGAGGACGCCGAGCCCCTGTTTCCACCTCAAGAGTCAAGGCAGGGAAGAATTTGGGCAGAAATCCAAAGGACCCGTTCAGGGCCATCCTAAGATCCTCGGGGTATTAAGGGATAAACTCCCATTATCCTAAGGGATTCCTCGTCCAGAAAAGCCTCTCTGGGGGTTCAATGAGCCTGATCTAATCTCTGGGCAAAACATCACAGGCTTCTAGAACGCGATCCATATTCCCGCTAGTGTTCCAGGGATGATTTCTAAGAAACATCATTATCCCCAAGAAGTTGGAGCCCTTAACCTTCTATTCTTCCGTGGCAATCAGTGCCATATGCCTTTGGCATTCAATAAAAGTAGGGAGGGCCACAAACTCATTGGATTGGGCTTTGGCTGCATAAACACCAACAGGAATAGATGGGGACGCCTAAAATTTACCGAAGCCCCTCTTGAAGAAAGCTCTGGGGACGTTAGATGCAGGCCCGTTGGACTTAGTGACAAGGAGGAAGAAGTGAGTTCAAATCCAGCTTCAGGCACTGACTAGCTATAGGATCCTGGGCAAGTCATTTTAATTCTCTGTCATCCGTGGTTTCCTCTTATAAAATAGGGATCATAATCCTAACAGCATTCCACCCCCACCCCCCCACAGGACTGTTGTCCTGGATCAAAAGAAGGCTTTTGGGGGGAAGCACTTAGCACAGTGCCTGGCACATAGGAGATAATGAATAAATGCTCATTCTCCAATAGGAAGGAAATAAATTGCACATAGTAGGGACTCCCACAAATCTTTGTTAAATTGCATTAAAGATTTAAAAATACTTTATATTTCATCCTGCTTAAGGTTTTGTAAGATGTTTGTCTTTTCCTTTATCAAGGTGATTCTCACCAGTATCCCATGAAAGAGGGACCATTTTACCGGGAGAGGAGGCTCAGTTCCAAGTTGAAGGCTCTTGCCCAGGATTAAATTAATTTAATCCAATTAAATTAGTGTCAAAGCTAGGCCTACCAAATGGGTCCTCCATGCTTCTTTGCTCACTTTTCTTTCCATTACTTATGGAAGGTAGATGCTCAACAATTTCAAAGGCAAGATTTGTCTTTGTCATTATTTAATTTACTTTTAAAAAAACATCTAAGAACAATGTATACAAAGACTAAAATGACAAAGTTGACCTGTTAAGGTGGTGGAACTCGGGCCAAATGCAATGGCCAATATAAGTACTTCAAGATCAATGTGAAAGAACCAGTCCTTTATCTTACTGGCAATCCATAAGCTGTAGGCTTTGTATAAGACTATTATTTGAATTAAGCAATATTATTTTGACTTGGAAAATCTCTAGAATGTAAAATCTGAGAATGTATTATTTTTGTGCTGCTTAAGATACGTACCTTTTGATCAGATTTCCAATATCTATATTTCTCTGTGAGGAAAAAAAGAAAAAGAAATTAGATACAAGAATAAAATACTCAATTATCATTCCTCCGTTTCCCCTCTCTTCTGCCATAACTATATGACTGGGATTCTCTTATCCTTGCTGGTCACTTGCAAAGAAAAGAAGGTCCCAGACAGTATACTATAGTTTTGTTTAAAATATCATACTTATTTTTATGGTAGCAAAGAACTAGAAAGAAAAGTAGATGCCCATCCGTTGGGGGAGGGCTAAACAAATGATGGTTCATGAATATAATGACATGTTACAGTACTTATAAGAATATAGTGGATTTGGAGAAGCATCAGAAGACTAATAGGAACTGATGAAAAAGAAACAAGCAGAATCTGGAAAACAATATACATAATGATTAAAACAAGGTGAATGAGGAGAAATTGGAATGACCAGAGTTAGCCCCACAAAAGAGTTATGAAAAAGTACTTCTCCCTACTTTTCCTTACAGAAATCTTGAACCTATATGTGGAACACTAAATAAAATGTTGGTTAATTATTCTGAACATTTCCACACACACACACACACCCTTTTTATTCTTCTTTATTAGGGATGGCTCTCTGGAAGGGGAAGAAAGGAAAGATATATTGGGAAAATATAGTGAGATCAAAACAAAAGATATCCATTATCAATTAAAATGCACTTAAAAATAATCAATTGCACATTCTCTCCCCTTGACAGAAGGGGGAAAGATCTGGAAGACTTTTGCCATTCTAGAACCACCTTCAGATCATCTGATGACAATGTCTACAGCAAGAGGATCCAAGGACTAACCAAGGATAGACTTAAGTATCCATAGATGACATAGCTAAAAAGAACATTTTGCAGGCATTTTGCACAAAAGAACTTTCAAGGGCTAGAAATTACCAGGATGAATTTTCAGTGGCAGCATTTACACCTCAGAAAACTACAAAGCAGGGTTTGATATTTTTTTATTGACTAATCTTCAGAAAGTGATGGAGAAAATGTTAGTTAATGCAGATTAAACTTAAAAGTGTGTCCTGTGTACATTTGGGGGTTGAGGGGCAGCAAAACCAGTTGTTGTTTGCTCTTTTGTTCCCCTGGTCTCTGTACATACTGGTGGAAGAATGTGTCAGACTGTAGAGGGAATGTTTTATGTCCACTTTTCAGCTATAATAAAAATTCTGGCTTTCTATAAGCCAAAATAATAATAATCATGTTCATCCCAATAATAAATATGATGCTCTTAGGTTTGGGCCACATATGTGAGGCTCCTTGAGAAACAGAAACTTTTTGGACTCTATTGGCTGATGGGAAACCTGCCTCTTCTGAGCTAAAATTGCATCATTCATACCAATGCCCTTCTAAGAATTAATTGTAGTGCTCTCAAATGCCTCCAACTCAGTCATGGTCGCCACATCCCTCCCCTTTAACATGGGAATTAGAGGGGCAGTTAGGTGGCTCAGTGAATAAAGTGCCAGGCTTGGCTATGGGAGGCCCTGGAATCTGACTTCAGACATTTCCTAGCTACGTGACACTGTGTAAGTCATTTAAATCCAATTGCTAGCACTTACAGCTCTTCTGCTTTGAAATTAATGCTTAGTATCAATTCTTTTTTTTTTTTTCCCTTACCTTCTGTCTCGGGATAAGTTACTTGCCTAGAGTCACACAGCCAGGAAGTTTCTGGGGCCAGATTTGAACCCAAGACTTCCCTTCTGTAGGCCTGGCCCTCTATCCCCTGAGCCACCTAGTTGCCCCTCTTTTAAAATGTTTTAAATTAAATTTTATTTTTTTCAGTCAATGAAAATTCCCCTCCCTCCATTTTCATTCACTTTTAGCCAGATGGGAGTTCCTCAGGGTGATTTATCAACCCACACATGCCAGTTTGATTTCATAAATAATAAATGTAATTGAATTTTTAAAAACCAACTACATGGGGTATTTTAGCTTCTAAAATTATTCATCTGACTGAATTTTTCACGTTTAGATTTGTTAAGTTTTGATACTTGGGCTGCACGTGGCACAGACAACAAGAGATTGTTCTGACGTAATGTTTGGTTAAGGGAAACACCACAGAACCAGGGTCAAACCTTGGGTCAGTCTTTTCATTTTATCTCTCCTTCCTGAACTTGATCACTTTGCTTTCTGAGTCTCTCCCCTTTGTGGGTGACAGATGCCCCATCCCTCCATTCCTAGCTGTTCTGGGAAGAACCTTGATTTTAAGGAAAATGCCCAGGCCAACCGCGTCTTCACCCTCTGACTCTCTAGAGCAGTGATTCCCAAAGTGGGCGCCACCGCCCCCTGGTGGGTGCTGCAGCAATCCAGGGAGCAGTGATGGCCACACTTTTTTTGTGTTACATCCTATTCGGAGTTCAATAAATAGTTTCATAATTTCCAGAGGGCGCTAAGTAATATTTTTTCTGGAAAGGGGGCGGTAGGCCTAAAAAGTTTGGGAACCCCTGGAGTAGACATTCTCTACTGTGCTCCTGTCTGGGTCCCCCACCTTTTCAGCTCTCTTTTAAATGTTGTCCCCCCGCCCTTTAGAAGAGCCGGGCCAGAGGGTTGGTAAGGTAGATAGCTGGTCCTAGAATCAGAACAAGCCGAGTTCAAAATCTGCCCCAAATAGATAGGAGCCGTATGACCCCAAGGAAGGCATTTGTCCTGGGTCTGACTTAGTTTCCTCATCAGTAAAATGGGGGGAACAAAAACATCTACTTCCCAGGGTGGTTGAGAGGATAAAATGAGAAACTTGTGTCAAGTGCTTTGCGAACCTTAAGGTGCTATGTAAATGCTAACAAATATTATCATAGTTATTATTATTCATTTATATTTATATTTTATATTTTATTTTTATATTTAATTTAACATATTCATTACACATTATATATAATTAATATGCAATATATTAATACATGACATCTCAACTTATATAAATTCATAATTTATATATATTTATAGTTATTAGATATAAAATATAGACATATTATTAAAGAGGGTAGGGACTGTTCTTTCTAATTATATTTATATTCTTAGCACTTAGCCTAGTGCCTGGCACATAATAAATATTTATTAGTGATGGCAAACCTTTTAGAGTCCAAGTGTTGTGTGAGTCACCTCCTTACCCCAGACAGGGGAGGGAGGAAGTGCTCCCATTGGGCTGCTGGGCAGAGGGGAGGGTGATGGGAGAAATATCCTCCGGCATGGTGGAGAGGGGGAGGGGAGCAGCTCCCTCTGGCACGCCTGCCATAGGTTCGCCAACACAGTATTAAATTCTTGTTGACTTGCCTCATGGTTCCTCGCACAGTTCTAGGAATATAGTATAGATTTCACAAATGTTTTATCTTGGAACCACAGAGCTTAGGCTGGGAAAATGGCTCTGCAGAGAATGGCTTAGAGGGCTGAGTGTGTTGTAGTACTTTTTAGCTCACACAAGATGCTGAGGAACCCACTTTTTTTTTTTAACTAGTCATCCTAAATCCAGGAACATGGGGGGAGGGGGGAGGGTTGTGATTGCCCAGGGACTGCCAAACACAAAGGACCTGACATAAAGTTCAAGGTAAGTATTTAGAAAGGGCAGCTTGGTGGGGTCTGGAACCAGGAAGACCTAAGCTCAAATCTTGCCTCAGACACTTACTAGCTATGTGGTCCTGGCTAAATCATTTAATCCTGTTTGTATCCATTTCAAATCAGCAAGTATTTATTAAGTACTGGGGAAGTTGGAAAAGGGAAGAAATAGTCAGGAGGCCGGTTCTTGTCCTGATTGAATCAGTAATTGACTGCATTAATCTACAGACAGGGCCCAAGGTCAGGAAGATTCATCTTCCTGAATTCAAATCTGGCCTCAGACACTTACTAGCAGTGTGACCCTGGGCAAGTCACTTAACCCTGTTTGCTTCAGTTTCTTCATCCATAAAATGAGCTGGAGAGGGAAATAGCAACTAGCTGTGTGACCTTGGGCAAGTCACTTAACCCTGTTTGCTTCAGTTTCTTCATCCATAAAATGAGCTGGAGAGGGAAATAGCAAACTAGCTGTGTGACCTTGGGTAAATCACTAAACCCTATTTGCTTCAGTTTCCTCATTCATAAAATGAACTGGAGAGGGAAATGGCAAACTAGCTGTGTGACCTTGGGCAAGTCACTTAACCCTGTTTGCTTCTGTTTCTTCATCCATAAAATGAGCTGGAGAGGGAAATGGCCAACCACTCCAGGCTCTCTGCCAAGAAAACCATGAATGAGGTCACATAGAGTCAGACACAAGTAAAATGCCTGAACAACAGCCATCGATAGGCCAGCCAGTCGCCTTCTTCAGGCATCAGTTTTCTCATCTGTAAAATGGATCAGAGGTTGAAGAGGAGGGAAGGGGAAGAGAGAGCATCGCCCTGGATGCTTTCTAAGGTCTATTTCAACTCTGACATTCTAACATGCTCAGCAGCAAACATGATTCTCTCCCTGAAAAAGGAAACCCCTCTGACACACAGATTAGGATTGGGGACAAATGGGAGGTTGTGAGAAAAGGACATTATCAGAGGGCCAGAGGTCTAGAACTGGAAGGGACCAAAGAAGGGGCCATCAAGGCTTCGTTTTACAGATGAGGAAACTGAGACGTAGAGAGGGACAGGAGTTGCCTGAGGTCCCTCAGGGAATGCTTCTAGCTCCAAATCCAGAGTTCTTTTACTATTCCATCCCTAACTCTCAACAGGTGGTCAAACCACTTGTAATACACGTTACATGAGTGGTTATTATCCCATCCCATCCCATCCAATCCTACAGGCAATCCTACTCACTGTCTGCGCTCTCTTCGGGCCCTGGGACAGTTCTTGAGAATACAAAAACAAAACAGAAAAGCCTCCTACCCTCCACAATCATGACAAACGCAGAGCTTGTCGGGACTGTAAAGGCCAGAGTCCGACCTTCTCGTTTTACAGATGAGAAGGAAACCCAGAGAAGTTGTGGCTCCTCCAGAGTCACGCACGCAGCGAGAAAACGTCTTGGGCAACATTGTGTCTTGAGTTGGACTTTGAACAAAAGCATATTTACATTTTTCAAGGGTCCTAAATGTTTCTGGCAACAAACAGGAATAGGGGTCTTCCGTTACTGGTGCCAACTTGGGCAGAGCATCAAACCCAGTGAAATCCCTTTCCCCAAAGCAGCAGCAGCCTGTCGGGGAGCTTATGTGCCTCTTTCCCCAGTTCTCGGATCAAGTTATAGAGATGGGGGGAAACAGTGGAGAAAAGAGTTCTCAGAGCTCAAGCTGCAGGCTCCACTCTCCCAAACACGCTTCCCAACTATGCCATCCCACAACAAAGAGACTCTCACTCCTCTGAACGCCAATGGTTCTTTTTTGACTGCCCTGCAGTCGAGTTCTGTCCTCCAGATGTCTTTTTAAAGTCTCACCTAACATGACATCTTTCTAATAAGTCTTCCTGATCCCCGCTGGTGAAAATGATCCTTTCCCCCACAGATTCTGCAGGTGATTTGTATTTTTGCATCTCATCTTATCATGCTCTATTCTGAAGAATTATTGAAGCTTTTATGCAGCTTTTTTCTAATTTTTGCAGATTTGGCATTTATATTATTCCCCTATGCTATGAGGGCAAGCACTAATAGCTGATTTATCAATTTACTTCCCACAACACTTAAAATGGGCTCTGCACACAGGAGGCACTTAATAATTGTTGACAGTTTTTTCACAGATCCTCTTTTGTTTGGTTCACCAACTGTGCGTATATGTATGTTTTTTTTATTGTATCTTCTTTTCACCTGGCCAACTGCCCTATAAACTCCTCAAAGATCATCATTATATGCTTATTTCCAACCCCTACAATGCTTCAGAAAAGGGCTAAAAAAGCAACAAAAAAAATAATAAGAATTTGTTGTTGTTCTTGTTCAGTTATATCAGACTCTTCAACTTAGCCAAGATACTGGAGTGGTTTGTCATTTCTTTCTCAAGATCATTTTACAGATGAGGAAACCGAGGGAAACAGAATCAAGTGATTTGCCAAGAAGTGTCTAAAGCCAAATTTGAACTCAGGAAGATGAGTTTATCTGACTCTAGGTACTGTACTCTACCCACTGAGCAACCCTAAAGAAATTTTTGATCCTAGGAATTCAAAAACAGCCATATGCTTGAAAATAATCGCTCAAAGACTTTTTAGTCAATTATATGACCGTGTCCCCAAACCCCACAAATACACAGTCAACAAATAACCTTTGCTTCATAATATATATTTCATAAACATCAAATTGTACTGACCCACTATGAATTAAATACAAAGTTTCTACAGATCAGAGTCCATCAACCTGGGGAGATGAGAGATGAGGAAACAAGGATCTGGGATCCCTCAGAACCCTTCTCAACTATTACTCACATCCCATTTCCATACCCTACACCGTGGCCAAAGCAGGACACAACTTCCCTTCACTATCTTGCCTTCCTTGGCCTTTCCTGGACCTACATGGGTTCAGCCTTAGGGAACTCTCCTTTTTTTATTCTTTTATGGACTATTTAACATCATCTCAGTGCCTTGAGGGAAAGGCAACCCTTAGACGGTCCTTGTAAAGTTATCATTTTGGGGAACTCTACCTTGATTTGGATGGCCTCGACGTGAATTTAACAGAGACATTTTCAGCTACAATCCACAGCCTTGAAATGGCTTAGAAAAGACAATCTTGAGAATTTTTAGACAAGATTCCTGTTCCAGAATATTGTTCACAACCAACGTTCCACCAGTAGATGTCATCGCAGGAAGAAAAACAACAACAGGGATCTCTGCTTAGCTCATGCTTGATAAAATTGTTAAGAACAGGAGGTCAGCTTCTCCACACTCCACGTCTCACCCCAAGGTTACACCGCCTGACATGTGTGTCCTTGAAGGGGCTATTTTGTTAAATACAATGGCAGGTATTACAGTGAACTGTTCCCAAGAGCCCCAAACACCATCTGTCAATCTGACTCATACCTTGGGCACAGATTAATAGAACCTAAGAGCAGGAAAGTCCTCCAGAACTTGTCTAGTCCAGACCTGTGCCTGACCAAGAATCCCTTTACAATAGCATCCAAACTAGATCTCTGACCCAAAGGAACCCACTGCTCTAATTATTAGGAAGCTTTTCCTTATGTATTAAGCCTCAATCTGCTTCTTTGCCCAATTCACCCATCCTTCCTAGTCCTAAAGCTCTCATCTTAGGAGAACAAGACTAACCCTTATTTGGGATAACTCAAAATATTTGAGGTTTGCTATGGAATCCCCTTTCCCCAGTCTTCTTTTCTCTAGAATAAACATCCCTGCTTCCCTCAGTCAGGTCTCATCATAAGATGTGCAACAAAGTCAACAGATATCAGATCAGACAAATCAACACATTGGCTAGGCCTGAAAAGGTATGTTTTATTCTATATTTCTAGTTAATCACCTCTCTACCAAAAGGTAGCTAAGTGGTGCCATAGTGCCAAAGTCAGGAAGACTCATTTTCCTGAGTTCAAATCTGACCTCAGACACTCTCTTGTTGTGAGACCCTGGGCAAATCGCGTATCCCTGTTTGCCTCAGTTTCCTTATCTGTAAAATGAGCTAGAGAAGGAAATGGGAAACCACTCCAGTATCTCTGCCAAAAAAAACCCTAAATGGGCTCATAAAAGTCAGACAACTGAAACTACAGGATGACAACAAAACCCAAAAAGAAATTCATTTCAGCCTATCTCGACCAGCTGGTTACACATTACTTCCCCTTTATATACTCTATACTTCAGCCAAACTAGCCCAACTTGCTGCTCCATGCATGTGATATTGCATTTCCTGACCCCCTCCATGTCTTTGTTCACTCAGGCTTTCCTCTGTGTCTGTAATACTTTCTTGTCCTCTCCCTCCCCCAGACACCTCCATCTTTTTGGAATCTGTGGCTCCCCTTCAAGAGCTACCTCCTTTCAAGGTGTCCTTTGTTGGTTCCCCTTGTTGTAAGTGCCCTCTTTTCCCTCCACTGCATTGTATTTTGTATATATTCTGTATTTGTACTTTCTTATCTGTGAATGTGTTGTGATCCTCTCTCCCCCAAAAGACCATGAGACCGTCATTTTTGTTTTTGGATCCCCAATGGCTAGCACAGAAGCATCTGGCATATAGTAGATGTATAATAAATACTTATTTAACAATTGCTGGTGCATAATAGATATTGCATAACTGCTTGTTGATCTACAGATAGCATTATTATTTTTGGCTGTAATATCACGCTGCTGCCTTATGTTGAACTTTTCATCCAGGAGAACTCCCAGATCTTTTTTGCCCTGGGACTTTGGTCTAGTCATATTCTTCCCATCTCCCCTTTGTGATATTCATTTCATTTTTCGAACCTATGAATGGGAATTGGTATTTATCCCTTGTCATATTTGGCCTTAATGGGATTGTTTTGGATTTGGATTCTGTCACCAGACATTTGGTTAGCATTCTTCTTTCTCCAAATGTTGTGCCATCCACATATATGACATGCTTTTTACACCTTCACCGAGTCATTGAGAGCAACATCAAACAGCCCTGGACCATGAACAGGCCCATACTGGGGGGCATTTCATTAGAAATCTGTCTCTAGGTCAACAGTGATCTATTTATTAATGACATCTGTCTGAGTTTAAGACATACAATTAGGTGCAAAATCACTTAACCATACACATCGAGCCCATTTCTCTCCATCTTATCTGAAAGCATAGCCCCCCAAAACTACATCAAATGCTTTGCTGAAGTCTGAATACACCATATCTTTAGAGTATCAACATTTCCCTTATTTCTTAGTCTAGTCAATCTGTCAAAAAAGAAATGAATTATTCTAACATGACCTGCTTGGGATGAGGCCATACTGAAGAATTTTGGTGAATGCTGCATCCTTAAGTGCTCAGAAATTTATTGATATATTTTAGAATTTTGCCAGGAACAGAAGTCAGCTTCACTAGTCTATATAGTTTGCTGACTCCAGGTTCTTCCCTTTGTGAAAACTGAGATAATATTTGCCTTTCTCTAGTCTTGTCCTCTCAGATCTTTCAAAGATTATTGGCTGCAGTTTGGCGATTACATCTGTCTGGCTTTCAATAATACTCTACTACAGTATAGTTTTCCCAAGCCTGGTGAGTTGAATATTTTCAAAGTGGGAAGATGTTTTAAAACTACCTCTTGATTTATAAGATCTTAGATACAGATTGAGCTGGAAGGGCATCTCAGAACCAGCCATGGTCCAGCCTCCTCATTTTGCAGGTAAAGAAAATGAGGTCTAAGGAAGGTAAGTAACTTGCCCAAGCAACAGAGGCAGTATTCTTGGGTGAGTCTCCATTTCCTGCTAACCACTGTTTTAATCTTTCCCCCTCTAAAGACCCTACTTCTTGGAAGAAAAAGTAAAGTCAAAACAGTAATTGAATAATTTGGCTTTTTTTTTATGGTGATGACAGGGTACCATCTTTGATTTAATCAGAGTAGAGATTTCTTCCGCTGAAGCAGATTACCAACTCCTTTGTAATTTATAATCTTAGATTGTTGACTCTAGAGGGAACTAAAAGGGTGACTTGCTTATGTTTGAACAGCTAAAAGTTATCAGAAGCAAAACTTGAATCCAAGCCCTTCTTATTCCAAGGCTATTGCTGTTCCTCGACTATTATGGTCCCTCTTTCTACTTCTTACCACTATCTTTCATTCTTATCCCATCCATCCCTCAGAGCAATCATTCCTTCTTTGACCTTCCTTTTGATTCAAACATAGCTAAAAAAAACCTCAACAACAATCCTTATGGAAGGGCACAGGAAGAAGATACTTCTAAACACTGAAATCATAGCCACTGAGTGCCTTGGAGATGAGCAATCTTGTTAATTTGGAGAACAGGTGATCCTAGACACTGGTAGGCAGGACCACTGGTAGGTCAAACAGGAAGAAGGAGAGAAAGGTAAAAGAGGAAAAAATAGCAGGGATGGAGAGAGGGGGAAAAAAGAAAAAGAGTCATGTTATCAGATGTGGGAAACTAGCAACAACAATTATGTTAAATATTACCTGAATGCCATAGATTATCCTAGTGGCAACTACTCCCAAATTTGATGCCAGTTAGAGCAAAGTCTCTTCTTAGCCTTGAAACATTGTAATATTGACTAAGTTTGTGTTTGATGACCCTCATCCCTTCTTTTTATTTGTCCCTTCCTGGTTTGAGGCCACCAGCGACCTGACTCAACATACATGTATACACAGCCACCCACACATACAAAATCTCCCCCTCTTAATTCATGACCATCACACCTGGAACTTAGGCATTTTAAGCCAGATCCCTCACTGTCCAAAGAAAGGCTCAATATCCCAAAGGAGGAGTTTTAGGATTTAACAAGCAAAAATGAGAGTGACTGTGGTTGGGACAGAGGAGGAGGAAAGGCATTTACTTATCACTGACAGGGTCCCTTTTCTCTGCCTGTGTACAAACCCAAGTCCATTTCTATTAGAGATCCTTCAGTGTATAATTGTTTCTAGGGATCTTGTCCCAAACATCTTTGGAAAGCATGCACAGTGAAGAATCTCTAAGTAATGGGAAAAAACAAAATTACTCTCTAATTCACCTGTTTTCTAATTTCAGATTTGCATATACCACCCTGATTTCAATTCCAATAAAGTCAAGAATGCTTGAGTTAAAGTTAAAATCATTACCTATTAATTGCAACTGTAATGAGAAAAGTGATTTTCAAATTAGAACAGTAAGGTGTGCTGGATATATATTCTCTTTATTCTTGAATAAAATTTTCAGTTAATTCTCAAATATATGTGCTAATAATAGAAGGGGTCATATGTAGTAATAATAATAATAGCTAACATTTTTATAGCACTTATTAAGTCTCAAGCTGTGCTAAGAGTTTTGCAATTACTATCTCATTTGATCTCACAACAACCCTGGGAAGTAAGTGCCATTATGATTTCCATTTTACAGATGAGGAAACTGAGGCAAACAGAGGTTAAATGACTTGCCCAAAGTCACATATCTAGTGTCTTAAGGCTGGATTTGAACTCAGGTCTTCCTAACTTCCAGCCCAGGGCTCTATCACCTATGCCACCTAGTTGTCATGATAAGATCCATGAACTAACATTTTTTGGATGCCTCCCATCCTTCCTCTCTCCGTTCAAATTAAGTAGTGGTTACCAATGTGATGGGACTTGACAGTCATTAAAAGATTCTCCTTTCCAAAAAGTTCTTTGATATGCAAGGTATTTGGGAGTTATTACATGGAAAGCCCTTCTTAAGAATGCATTTGACTAAGACTCTCATGCTATTCTTGTGTACATGATAGATGAAGGCTACCCAATAGTACGGGTAGGGAGGCTGATTGCATGGCCAGACTCAAGTTTATTAATAGTTTTTGATTATTGACATCTAGCTAGTTGACCCAGTGGATAGAATGCCAGGCTTGAAGCCAGGAAGCTTCATCTTCCCGAGTTCAAAACCAGTCTCAGACATTTCCTAGCTGCATGACCCTAAAAAAGTCACTTACCCCGTTTGCCTCCATTTACTCATCTATAAAATGAGCTGGAGAAGGAAATAGTAAAACTACTCCTCTCTCCCTCTCTCTCTCTCTCTCTCTCTCTCTCTCTCTCTCTCTCTCTCTCTCTCTCTCTCTCTCTCTGTTTTAAATCTTTTATCTTCTACCTTAGAATTGATACTAGATATTGGTCCCTTCCAGTATGTTCCCCTAAGACGGGTAGCCCATTGTAATTGGTGTGGTGTAGTAGAAGGAACACTGGCCTGAAGAATTAGGACACCTGCATCCCAGAACCAATAGTACCATTCAACCGTCCGTGTGTGTGTGAGCAAAGAGCTTCCTCTTCTGTTACCTCATTTTTAACAAGGAGGTAACTGCTTCTAGTGCCCTTCCTCCCCAACTGACTTATACTTAATTACGTGTGTATACAGACACATATACATAAATATATACACAAAGACTAACCTCCTTGGTTTCTTTCAAGTGCCAACTAAAATCTCATCTTCCCCAACCCCTCTTAATTCTAGTGCCTTTCCTCTATTAATTATTTCCTATTTATCTTGTATATAACTTGCTCTGTATATATTTGTTAGCATGTTGTCTTCCCATTAGGCTATATAAGCTTTTTGAGGGCAAAGGCTGTCTTTTGCCTCCTTTTGAGCTTAGCATAGTATCTGCTGGCACAGAGTAAGCATTTAACAAATACTTAATGGTTGATAAACATATCAGTACTATATTAACAAATATACACATTCATATGTATAGTTACATTATGCATGTATTTATACATTGTACATATGCATGTATTCATTAGTATTTGCACTTATTCACATTATATTCTCTTCCTTTTACCCTGTCTCTCCCTCTGTCTCTATCTCTCCTCCCTCCCTCCTCCTTCTCTCTCTGTCTCTCTCCCTGACTCTCTCCCTTTCTCTCTCCTTGTTGTTGTCTCTCTCTCTTCCTCTCTCTCTCTCCCCTCCCTCTAGAACTCCCTCTTTCCCTCTTTCCCTCTCTCTGTCTCTTTCTCTTTCTCTCTCTCCAACTCTCCCTGTCATTGTCTTTGTCTCTAAATCTCCCTTCTTTCCCTCCTCTCTTTCTTCTTCTTCTTCTCTCTCTCTCTCTCTCCTTCTCCCTCTCTTTCTCTCTCTCTGTCTCTGACTCTTTTGAACCCTTACCTTTTGTCTTAGAATCAATAGTCTGTATTGGTTCCAAGGCAGAAGAGCAGTAAGGACTAGGCAACTGGAGTTAAGTGACTTGCCCAGGGTCACACAGCCAGGAAGTATCTGAGGCCTGATCTAAACCCAGGACCTCCTGCTGTCTCTAGGCCTGGCTCTCTATCCACTGGGCCACCCAGCTGCCCCTGATTGACTTCTAAATTCCTTCCTAGCTCTAATGTTAATTTTATGTTCTATTCAAACCTACTATTGCAATCCATCAGAGCAATTTGAGAGATAAAGGGTTGAGTCCTGACAGAATACGGCAAACGTCAGAAGTCAAAGTAAGAAGAGGAAGTGGGGTGAGGGAGCACAGTTATCTGGGGTTCAGGAGCAGTATAAGAAAGACAAATATCGGATATTCTGTCCATTTAAAGGGGTCCAGCTGGCCTAATGGCAGCCCTGCGGGTGGATTCATGGATCAGTACTTAGCATCGACCACACTGGCCAATGGCAGCCCAACAGGAAAGGGAGAAGGTGACCCCCAGGGCTCAGTGCACCCCGATGCCTACCTTTTCACCGACGCAGACCCTCGAGGGCTTCCTGAGGGTGCCGATCGCTGGCACGTGGGGCTCCCCCTCGGATTGCTTTCTCCTGTCCTCCTTCCACAGATGGCGGATCTGGGCCTCCTCTGCTAGGCCCCGGATGTGTCGTCTTACATCTTCCCCCGCATCGGCCTCCGAAGGTCCATGAACCCGAACTTCTCTCTTCCAAATGCCGCTACAGACGGGCCCGGAAGGGCTTAGGGGGGTCTGGAAGAAGAAGCTTGGCCTAGCGGAGTCATCTCGACGGGATGGCAAGTGGGGGGCAACTGTTCTGGGGCAGAAGGGGGGAAAGGTAGGACTTGGGTGTCCCCCTCCCACTGGTGGGAGCTCGGCCCGTGGAGTTTGGGGCTGCCTCGGGGAAGCAGTCAAGGAGAGAACACACGGAGGTGGGAGGAACTCCTGAAATGCTGAACACCTAAAGGCTCCCCGCCTCTGTCAGCATGGTCAGTGTGGGTGGGCCTTGGGCCGGCTGCCTGGTAACGGGCCTCAGTCCCCCTCCATAGAGCAGGGGCTCCCATTGTGACATCTCCCTTCCCCTCAAAGGCTGCTTGTCCTCCTGCACTGTTGGGTGGCCCCACTTTGGATCGGCTCCTCCCTGCCTTCCTCCCGCGGGAGGGGGCCACGCCGCCGCCCGTCCGGAGCCGCTCCTCGAGTTCTCTAGGGACGAGCGTCCGTTTAGGAGACGAGCAGGACTGAGAGGAAGACGTTTTTCCTGGGGTGGGTTCGAAGTCGGGGCCGGGAAAGGGAGTCGCGGCGTCCCGGGACGGAGCCGAAGACCTGTTTCTTTGAATGAACCGGAAGGAGCTTTGGGAGTCCCGGAGGCCGGCCTGCTCGGTTTGCCGAGGAGCGAAGCGGGGCCCGCAGAGACGGAGGCCTCGCCCAGGGCCGCGTGGCCCGTCTGGGGGAGAGCAGCAGCCCGGCTCTCCCGACTCGGACCGTCCGGCCTCGATTCCGCGTCTCCGAGAAGAGATGACCGGAGAGGCAGGGAGGTGACTGGAGGACACAGACCTGCCGACTGCCCGCTAGGCCCGGCGCCTCCAGCGCTCCTCTAAAGGCTGGCCTTTGTGCAGCTGGGGAGCTGGGAACACGGCCTCGGAGAACACATAATGTCCTCCCTGGATTCCGGTGATTTCGTGAGCGCCTTCCCACGGAAGGAGAAAAACTGGCTGGTGGAGAGGGAGTCCATACGTTTATTATGTGAAACACTCTCCATTCATTACATGCTATGGAAAAGACAAAAAAAGTGAGAAAGAAGTCCCTGTCCTCGAGGAGAGAAAAGTCTTGTCTTGAATCTAATTGGGGAGAAACTTCTCCAAATAAAAGCAATATGGAAGGGGCAGTGAGGTGGCTCAATGGATTGAAAGCCAGGTACGGAGATGGGAAACTGAGTTCAAATCTGGCCTCAGACACTTCCTAGCTGTGTGACCCTGCGCAAGTCACTTAACCCCCTTGCCTAGCCCTTACCTCTCTTCTGCCTTTGTTCCAAGACAGAAGGTAAGGGTTAAAAAAAAAAGTATTGGAAAGCATCTGAGTAATGGCCTGCAGTTCTGTAGCACGGCACGACGTGCAAGTGCTTTACGGAATCGGGTCTAGAGGCCAGCCCGTGTCTAAGGGCCTTCCTGCCTCCTCACAAGCCATCCGGCGGCCACCATAATCAACACGGCACTAAGTGTCGTGGCAGGCAGGCCGGATGCGGCTGACTACTGAGCAAAGGTTAATGGAGAAGGCGGCGCTCAAGCTCGGAAGGAAGTGGGAAATGGAGCAAACGCCATCCCGAGTCTGGAGGCAGCGCTACGGAAAGCCTGCTCGGCCGCCCGATTGGAACAGACAGCCCATGTAGAGCCGGAGGGCAGCGAGATTGGAGAAACTCCTTGGGGTCCTGCGTGGCTGACCAGCAAAGAGGGCTCTGGCGGCCGAGCCTCGTGCTGTGTAGACTGGCACGGGGAGAGGGAGATCGCGGGCACAGAAACCAGTTCATCATATTCTGTTTCAGACACTAGCTGTGTGACTCTGGTCAAGTCATGTAACCTCTCTCAGACTCGGTTTCCTCATCTGTAAGTGGAGGATAACAACACCTCCCTCTTAGGTTATGGGTGATGCTCAAACGAGAGAGCATGGGTAAAGTGCTTAGCAAGCCTGAAAGCAGTATATAAAAGCAAGATTTAGCATTCTTAAGGTCAGAAAGACTGAAAACCCCACTTCCATATTAAGTTATGAGCGTAGACTCTCAGTTTTCCCTCTGTTGTGGCAGCAGCTTTCAAAGTCCTTGCCTCATGTAGGTTGGGAGTTTTCCCTTAAATAGTATTGAAATGATCTCCGAGACTGAATGGACTCGGGGGACTGAGACTACGGGTACAGTTTCCCAGTCACTCAAAACCAAAAATCAGCCTGGACACCCCTCGGGGCTCCAGCCCTTCTCTGGGGATTCTGATCGGCAAACCGCAGGACCAACACTGGCAGGAGAAAGGCTGGGCTGGGCCGAGGCAAGTCTCTATGCTCTATGAGGCTAAATAAACATCCTTTTGTTAACAGTTGGAATGAGAATGTCTCATTCCATTCCAATCTCAAACCTGAGGTCCCAGCCTGGAGCTCTGCGAGAAGCCATTTCCCATTTCCCTCTAATGCTAGAGCCTGAGATTGCCTCCCAATATCCGGCATCTATTTTGCTTGCACGTGGCTATTTGCCCATTGTCTCTCCCATTAGCCCAGGAGGTCCTCGAGGGATGGTTTTTACCTTTGTCTTCCCAGCACTTAACAGTGCCTGGCATCTAGAAGGGGCTTAATGATGCCTGTTGACTTGGCTTGGCTCACTATGCCCTCTGCTATACCCTTGGCTCGGGATGAGGCATATCAAATACATCTTTGGCAAGTCAATTGGAGGAGGGCTGCTCTATTCACCGGGGTCTTTTCTTATGGCAGTTTCTCCAAAGGTTTAGATATCTGCAGCTCAAATATGGGATGATGTCATAACATAAAACTGCAGGTGAAGTTCGTTTAAAAGACACTCTATATTTCTTTTTATGACAAAGGCATCTGAACGGTTAGGTTCTTTTCCAGGAAAACCAAAACAACTGCAAATTTTCGAGTGCTGAGAGAGAGTTTAAACTTAACCTAAGAAAATGTTTTGATCAAAACCTGAATAAGAGCTACTGCTGATAATTTACATATCTAAGTTTCTATAGAAACCCATCTGTGTTTGGCATCCATCTGATCTGTTCTTTAGGTAGTGGTTGCTACAGCAACAGATACTCTGCAGTCTCTTCCTGGGTAATAAATGTCTGAGATGGGTGTTTGAGATATCTGCAATATATATGGGACAATGAGGGTTTCTAAGATATTTTCAAAGCCTTAACTGGGGAAGGGGGGGAAGGGGTGAGGGTTCTACCTACCCGGCTTCTCCCTAAGGAAATGGGCTTGGAATTTAATTAGAAGCATGGCTGGGAGACAGATGTGACTAGGAATTATTTAACCATTTGGGTAAAGACCACATACAGTTTTCAGTTAACTGCTATACCCATAGGCATGTGGAAGAAATGTGAAAATAGTATGTTTGAACCCCTTTGTGCCTCTTATTTTCTCTTTAGTTGCCCTTTTCCGATACTATCAGAATATCGTCCAATGTTTTCCACTAAAAAGAGGTCAAATGCCAAATTAGCTTCTCTCTGTAATCCAATCTATCCTCTTCCTCACTTTATAAGCTGGGAAGGAAAAATCCAACCTATAGAAATCTTAACCCTTTAGTGACTGGGTATAGTTTAGGTAAGATTGAGCAGGGAATCATTACAGGTTCAAGAGAGATGCTAGGGCCCCCAAATGTATATACATACATATAGATGTACCCACATAAGATACACAAAACCCCTCAGGAATGGCGGCTAACAGATCTCATATTTCTATGGCATTTTTACTCATCTCATCGCCATTATCTTTCAAGTATGACAGTTGTTTTTCCTATTTTGCCACTGAGAAGCAAGGCAAATTGGCTTTCCTGGCACAGCAGCCTTTGGTTTGCTAGACAACCAGGTCTTAGCTAGAATGTAAGCTCATTGAAGGCAAAGGCAGTTTCATTTTTTTCTCATTCTCAGTGCATGGTATCTAGTAGGTACTTCATATTTGGCAGCTTTCTTAGTACAACCAACCCAGGAATCCTAAGGACCACACCAAGGGTCCAAGGGGTGGAGAAGAGTAGTTCCAAGAGGGAAATAGCCCAATTAGTTCCTGTTTAACACCGGGGAATCATTAACAGTATCTAAGTGGTCTCCCAAACAAACTCATTATTTCTGCTCTATGCCTCTTGTGTACTTGGATGTGTAATCCAAACCTTTACAAATAGTGACAATGCCTGCAACTATCAGGGCATTATTGTTCATCTTCAGTGCCACCCACCTTCTATGTACTGGGTTATGGATTCAAAATGAAGAGCAAAAAATCACCTAATGGGCAATAGGCCAAACCAGGTGCCCAATGAAGAACACGGTAGGCTTGGTGTGGGGAAGATGCACTGGGGGCAATTCACCATGTGATGAGAAGCTAGTGGAGCCCTGTAATAAGGAAGATGAAAACCACCACCCAACGCATAGTCAGAGCCAAAAGTCACCAACAGCTGACCAGGAGCACAAAAAGTATGGAACGGACCTACTGCCTGACTGGTTGAGAACTGGAAACATACCAAAGACCAAAGGATCTATGGAATGATCGAAGAGAAGGAGGTATCAAGAAGGTATGTAAGCTCAGAGCCCACAATAGGGAAGAAGTTAAGAATTCAGACTTGGCCTTTCTCTAGACCGGATTACTCCACTCACTATCAATGATAAGGGAAGACAGAAGGCTGCTGTGAAATGGGAAATTCAAAAATGTCGTCTCTTCCATATGAGGAGTGATAATGGCTTTAATGAAAGAATAAAATAATTTAAAAGTAATTATCTTAGTGAAGTGTTAAAAGAGCTCTGTTTTATGAATTTGCCAAAGTTTTTCTCTGATGCCCCAAACCAAAACTAACCTGTTTCTTTACATATTTATCTACATTTGTTCTTATAACTAGTTAGTAAATTCACTGAGGGGCAGAGGCTGCAACTAAAAATTATAATCCATGGAGCAGCTGGGTGGCTCACTGGTTTGAGAGTCAGGCCCAGAAATGGGAGGTCCTGGGTTCAAATTTGGCCTCAGACACTTTCTAGCTGTGTGACCCTGGGCACGTCACTTAACCCCCATTGCCTAGTCCTTACTGCTCTTCTGCCTTGGAACCCTCACATAGTATTAATTCAAGATGGAAGGTAAGGGTTTAAATAAATAAAAATTACAATCCAGATAAATCCCATGACACCAAGCTGTTCCAGGGCTCAGTGAATGTGTGCTGATCCTCTGATGAGTGAGTAAAGTTGATCTCATTGTTTATTAATGCCTCCTTCATTTTCATATAGTACATCTTCCTGATGCCTTCAGAATCAGTCTGATTCTGTGCAAGTTAAACAGTTCACATGGCACTTTCAAAAATCATCCCAAATTTCCAGTTGTCTGCTTTCACTGAACATACTGCCTAGGGTCATACCACTTTAGGCAGGAATCATAAGCCAAGCAAGGCTGAGATCAGTAGTACTATGAGACCTCCAAGAAAGAGCTAATTTAATAGCCTGTGCTCATTAATCCCATGCAGAGGAAACAGAGAGCTAGGAGATTTGTGTCTTCAGATGACAATTCAGGGTAAAGATGTCACAGCATGTTTGCAGTGAGTGGGTGCACTGACTGTGGCTCATGAGCTCCATTCCATCTCAACTGTAATACTTACCTAATGTTAATTCTGTGATTTCAAATGAAGATTTACATCTGCCTTGCAAACAAGTATAAAATGACTGCCCTACATTTCTTTCTCCCACAGGTTTCTTTGCCAGCAAAGTACTATGAAGAAAAAGCATTGTTCTAGTCTCTCTTCACAGAAAACATTTCAGAAGTGGGGGGGGGGGGAGGGACCTAGTCCCTTTTCATATTCTCTGAGCTTTGGGGAGAAGGAGAAAAAAGGGGAAAACTGGAAGAGTACTCACCCACCTGTAAGGATGGGTACAAAACTAAGGTTTCCAAAAGAGAGTATATTTCAAAAAATTTCTCTCTCTCTGCCCCTAAGGACAAAATAAAACCCACTAGGCCTTAGGAAGTGAGAGGAAGCAATTTATAAATATGAATGTTATGTTACACCTAAAAAACTAAATCCAAGCATATATAATCTGTTTGCCAGCTTCTACAACACAGTTATGATCTGCCAACAAGACAGAATTTATCAGTTAAATGAGCATACTCTTAGATTTAGTTATAGTGTCAACATGGACACAATCTATTTACACTGATGCACTTTTGCCACAGATCTAGATTCAATACCCATCCATTTGAATCAACCTAAAGCTGTATAATTCCCCCTCCAAAACAATTGGCAACAGATAAATGGCTACTTCATTAAAAGTTGCATCAAGATCAATGTAATAAAGTCATTTAGGACCTGAAGTACATACACATAAATGTTTGCGACAGTTCAAATGAAATTTCATATACCACTTGGAGCTGTTCATTTATTGAACCTAAAATTTCATAATACATTGTAGATTAAATAGTTAAAAACCATTTGAAATTACTTAAATTTCACATAATATAATATTGAAAAGTCTTGTAATTTTATTCTTTAAACCAAAATGAAAAAAAAATTCAAGCATTTTCCCCTCTGTGGTGAGACACTTTCTCATTCTAGTGATAATACCATGGGAAAAATGGCTTCGTGTGTGCTGATATAAAGAAATGCACAAGAGAGAGAAAATCATGAGTCAGGTCTCTAAAAGGGTAGGAGATAAAATACATTCCAAGAGAAAATGGTTTATTGAGAACACTACCCAGACAATGTGTAGCACTGTCTGAGGCTGCAGTCCAGCTTGATCTCTGTAGTGCCAAAGGGCAAACAAACAAGAATGGGGAACATTCATACTCTTCCTAACAATTTGATCACAAACTGTCAGGCAAAAAAATCCTCTGAGTTGTACAGAATTTTTATGGCAACATACATATTCAAGTAAATCTACTCTATATCTGAACACCTTATCAGAAATATTTCAATTTCCAAGTCCAATGCATAAGAGACCTGCTGTGAATTCTAGGTTGATCTGTTAAAATAGTGCAGTTTTTTGACAGTCAATTTTGCTTCTGAGTAAAGTTTTTATACAAATAATGAAGTAGAAGGACAAACACAGTGGCAACTAGGAAAGCTAACTGTGGCTAATTATGTGACTCCTTCTGGAGGGTGTTCAGCCATCTTAACTGGGAAGGGAGGGGTCCTGACTTGCAAGGAAATCATCAGTCATAGCTCACCTCACAATAGGGTTCTGAGCTATGACATCAAGAAAGCAAGATTAATGCTTTTCCAAGGAAGTCAAGATTTCTTAGTCAAATACCCTGCTGCTATGCTGTTTTCATTGCCAAAGAACTTTCCTACAACAACTGAAGAAAAGTCCTGTATCTTTTCTGAGCTTTAACATATCTGCTCTGTTTCTATTTGTTTTACCTGAGCATATTTAGGTATATTTTTAAATTTTTTCTACTGAGAAAAGTACACATGACAAGGAAAACTATAAAGCAGCAGGGTCTAAGCTCAGCATCCCCTCGGAGAGATAACCGTTCTTGATGATTTTGTAATTTCCATAGTTGTGAAGATCTGTAAAAAAAAAAGAAAAAGAAAGAAAGAAAGAAAACAAGGTATGGGAATTATTGGTATTTTAATTTAGAGAATCTAAATTACATTTGTTTTATCTCAAAAAATACCTGCTGATATTTGTCAACTAGCTTTTTAGATAGTTTTTCAAACCTGCAGGGAGGTTAGTACAATATTCTTTTGTTTCTCTTACCTCACCACAGGTAGGATGGATGCCAATAGTATCATCGAGCAACTGCTTGGTAAGGCCACATTTCATTGCAGCTGCAAAGCCCTGGGTAACCTCACCAGCATTGGGGCCAAGAACATGAAATCCTATCACACGATTCTTTTTGAGAAAAAAAAAAGCCTCAGGTTAAAAGTCTGAATAGTAATGCCTTAACCATGATCTCAAAGCTGGAGCATATATAAAGCTTCTACTACAGAACAATAATCCTATTTTGGAACTGAGTCTAGGACATTATCATGAAACGGAGCTGCTATAAGAATCAGTTAAATGAGGCAGTAAATGCACATCTAGAGTTAATTTGCTCTCAAATTTACCAGAACAAGCAATTTAACAACTGCATGAAGGAGTTCATTAGTATGATGCAAATTTTAGAATTATGCTCAAGTGCTACTAAACATCAACATAACAAATCAGAATTAAAGTCCAACATTAGAATATTCCTAAGAGGCCAATGTTACAGTAAATTCAGGATGTTACTGGCCAAGGAAGAAACCACTGCCTGACTCCTAAACTATAATAAACAGAGCTCAAAGTAGTGGTCTCTAGCAGAATTTTACTTAATAATACATCCAGATGTAGTTGTGGACAACAGGCACAGACTCACAAGAACTTTTTGTTATGTTCTGAGGAAATTTTTGAGTGAAAATGTTATTACTAACTTACAGGCCATTCACTTTTTGATTATTCTCGGATTTTAATTCATTCATTACTAACCTAGATTCCCAAACATCAAATGTGTACAATAAGCAGAGGATGACACATAAGAAGTAGGTAAGGTATGAAAGTAAGTGCCCATGGAAACCTAGGCTGGGCTGCATCATGGAAAACACTTGCTTAAATGATACTTCCTGTCACCTAGCAGTAAGTCTACTTAACATAGATAACATAGTATGCTGTTAAGACATAAAATGCCAGCCATTCGACTAGACTGCAAACTCCTGGAATATGAAGACTATTCTTTTTTCCTTTTTAAAATTAGATACAATCTGTGAAAATCTTGGCAGTCATCTATAGAAACTCAAGAATTTTTGTGGCTTAAAAAAAAAGTAAATGGAAGAAATCCTGAGTTCCAGTCTCAGTTCTGCCCCTGGCTAAGCTTAGGCAAGTTCTTACACTCTCTGGACCTTGGTTTCTTTCTCTATAAAATAAGGGGCCTGAACTAGATAATCTCTAAGGTCCTTTCACAAGCTTTCATTCCTAACCTCCCTATGCCAGAATTATTCACTTTAAAATGAATGGATATGAGACAAATTTTTAAACACCTGCTGTGCATCTTTTGTGCTTTGATACAAAAGAAGGCCTTTAAGGTGGTCTTTTTTGTTGAGGGTCAGAATCCACAAAGGGTACTTTTTAAGGCACTGTGACCCATACGTAATGATTGAAGAGAGGGAATGACATTTGGACAAGGACTATTTAAAAGAGATCATTTGCATCCCTTCAGCTGGATTGTATCCCTTAAAAAAAAAACAACTGAAAATTATAGAAGACTAACATCTGTGATGCTTTAGTTTGGCATTTATCCTATTCCTGACATTCCAGTGATTCTAGGGGAAACTGAGGCAGAAACATTAAATGACTTGCTTAGAGTCACAGAGCTACTAAGCTTCTTTGTCCAAATTTGAACCCAGGTCTTCTTGACTAAAGGTCTAGTGTTCTATCCACTAGGTCATCAAGGTCTTTGAAAACAGAAATTAATTTCCTCATCTTGAAGCAGTATTCTTTAGTGGAGAAAGAAAAAAGGAAGATGTGGGGTATAAGTGAAAATGGATGTGATATAAAAATATGTGGCATTATATAATATAGGTATACCTTCTATGTCACAACTTTCCCCATCACAACTTCAATATCATGGGTCAGCATAAGAAATGAAATGGGAATTCTGGGGGAGTTTTGTGGAAGCCACAGATGATACACAAAGGCCAGCAGGCAACAAAGAGAAAAATGCAGAAATGCAAAAAATACATGTATGCTATAAATATACACAATTTCTTTTTTAAATAAAGTTAAAATAAGTAAAAAGAAGTTTGTTAAAAGAATGCAAAAGCCAGCAGATGACACACGAAAGCTAGAAATGTAAAGATATCTTTAAAAATTTTAGTAAATCATAAATACATAAAATGTAAAAAAGTTATGCATAATATTCCCTGTACTTCAAATGTTCAGCATTATTCTCCTCAGATTTGTTTCATTTTTTAAAAATTTTTCATATTTCATATTTTTAAAATGTCTTTTTTTATACAGTATTTTTACATAATACCATGTATTATGTAATATCTATATATAGCCTATGATTAAATACTTAACCCAAATTTTACAATAAGGTACTGTAAACACCTCATTAAAAAAAAGGAAAAAATTCAGACTTCTCTGATACTAAAAAGCCAAAAAATGGTACCCAGATTTTCCAGATCATGAGTGCACTTTTGCCCCTAACCCTGATGATATGGAAGGGATATCTGTATTTGTATCATAGAAATATATGAAGATATAGAATATAATAAAACTTTTTAAAAATGAAGAATGATAAATTACAAATTTGGTGAAGCAAGTTTTCCTAAAAAGCATAATGGTCATGTAATTATGCTCCATTTTCATCACTTGTTACTACAAATAATCACTAAAATGGTTTTTTAAATGGAAATACAAAAAGAGATCAAATATTTTACTATTAATGCCAATACTGACAGTCAGCCAGGATTTCCCTCTATCTTCTTCCTTACCTGCCAATGGAGTCTTATTACTGAAATTGTAAGTAATCTTTGAGTCAACTCTCAAAAAATGTTTGTTTTTTGAATTATAACGGTAAATTTTTAAACTTGAACTTCCTATGAATATCTTCTATCAATCTAATGATCACGAAATAATGTTAAGTCCATTCAATACAATTTATTGTTGTTGTTTAGTTGTTTCAGTCATGCCTGCATGCCTGACTTTTTGTGATCCTAGTTGGGATTTTCTTGGCAAAGATACTAGAATAGTTTGCCATTTCCTTCTCTAGTTCTTTTTACAGATGAGGAAACTGAAGCAATCAGGGTTAAGTGTCTTGCCCAGAGTCATACAAGATTATCTGAGGCCAGATTTGAACCCAGGAAGATGAAGGGATATCTTGTGTGGAATGACTTTTAACTGTAGAGGATGCAAGGCTTGCAGGGAAAATTGTACAAGGATGTACTGCTA
Source organism: Gracilinanus agilis (assembly GCF_016433145.1). Classification (NCBI taxonomy): domain Eukaryota; kingdom Metazoa; phylum Chordata; class Mammalia; order Didelphimorphia; family Didelphidae; genus Gracilinanus; species Gracilinanus agilis. The sequence goes on from NC_058130.1 coordinate 61,334,170, forward strand.
ATTAATAGTTATCTTATGTTCTCTGGCAGTGTGGGCAAAGGGATGGCAGTCTCGGGGATGAAAGTGCTGGCTAAAGTAAACCAGGCACACAAGCTCAAATGATCCTGTTCTATCCAGTCTACCAATTAGAGGTCCATTTCCTGTTTTAACCTTCAAGTACCACCCAAGGAGCGCTAAACTTCATGCATCCTTCAAGATAAATCATTTCAATCAAATAAGCAGATTTCCAGACCTAACATTCCACAAGACTACAAGCTCATTATTTATATAGGACAGCACACTGGGAAGGAGAACTCTGATTGGCATAGGAGAGAAGGAAAAGAGGACAGGTCTAAGAAAGAAATTATGGCCAGAGGGCAATGTGAGGAAATTGCATAGGAATTAGGAGTTAGTTGTTCAGAGGAGTAAGGTGTTAAGATAAAAACTATTTTTGCCTATGTAGTACTTTTGCCTGAGGACTTGGAAGCACCTGATATGTATCAATGCCAGTAAAATGTATCAATGCCAGTAAAATGTCAAGACGAGTTTGGAAGTTACAAGCTTCAGCTTCTCCCAAATTATCCCGGACTTCCCAATTCAGACTTAGTCTAGTCCTGCCTCTCTAGTTAGGTATTTTTTCATCCAATCCCCGCCCATCCCTGGAGAAAAAGGAAAAATTTGACTAGTCTCCTTTCCCTTTACTATTAGTAGTATGATACAGGTCAAATGTGATCTGTTCTCTTATGTGCTCTATGGGAATTAGCAAGTTTTAAAGAAAGCTTAAAAATAATAACACAATAAAATACACTCTCTCAGAAAATATGAATACACTCTCTCCATAATTCAGATGGTGTTTCATAATATTGCAGGGTCTTGACTACTTAGTAATGATCATATGCCAGCCTGCAGCTTTAATTTAATCTTTATGCATACATCCTCTGAAGACAATGCTATGAGTCAGCCTATCTTTGTATCTCTGCATACAATGTCTGCAGTATAGGTGGCTCCATAAGTATCTGATAATGAAAGTGTTAACAATTTTCCTGTGACTACTATTAGCGTAGGCCAAAAAAACAGGTAAAAGTACTGCAAGAGAAGAAATGAAAACAAACTAAATCTCTGCTCTTTTCAGATTATTCCAAATGTTCTCCTAGAAGAGATTAGGAATCTCCACTTTTGCATCTTGTGCAAATGATATCCTTTTTCAAAGTTCTTCCCCAAGAATCAAAATCAACTTCAAAACAAAACAAATTCCAAAGCCATGAATGACATTAACTAATGACTAAATTTTTCAAAGATCACATCTAATTTTAAAATATAAGAACACCTTCAAACTGAAAACAATTATAAGCATATGATGTTATTAAGTTTCAATTATATAACTTGTCATTTGCTTAATCAGCCAGATAAACATTAATTGGATAATTATCTGAATAATAACGTGCTTTACAATCAAATCTCTTTGAAGTTTATCACTAAAATTTCAGATTTCATGAATGAGAGTTACCCTTTCAAGGTTTTTATTAACTCACTTCCACTTCTATTACATACATTGTCACGTTTATTGCAGATTATCTTTCCAAAACAAGTATCATTTTCTCTGCCAGCTAGAGTCCATTCAAGAGGCCAGAAAAAGGTATGAAATACCTGGAAGAGAATGGGGGGTGGGAATATTATTATGGCAGGAAATGATATACTGGAATTCAGTTTTCTTGAATCTCTTGAGAAAAATCAATATTCCTTGGAAAAAAATTGTGTTGCAAGGTTAAATCCTATGAACCAAATCATCTAACTTGTGATCTAGTGGGGGGCTCATCCCTCCTAAAATTATAAATCCACAATTTTGCTAACTTTCATTTTTTGAAATGGTAGGCAGTCAATAACCATATGCTCTGAAAAGCTTTCAAATAACACGGATTTTCCTTCAGCAAAACTGCCAGTTGTTTGTGAAGAGTTACAGTGACTGAAGGAAAAAAGTTGTGATATTTGGGAAGAAGGAAGACACTAGTCAGTTTCCCTCCCATCTCTAGATGGTCTTCTGACAGTCATCCCAGAAACATAAATCCAGGCCATTAGTGGATGGTGAGCAGATGCAGCCTTTACAGCCTTAAGCAAGAAGTGGTTTGTTGCTCTTACTCTGATCCACAAAGGGATTTCTGCAAAATCTTTTGCAATGGAAATCTGCAGAGCTGGATGACTACAGAATATACTGATTTATAAAATATATCTATTAATATACTTTAGTCATAGTTACAAAAGTTTCTAAAATATTAATAGGAGAATACTTTCAGAAAAGTTGCTTTTCATTGAGAAAAAGGGGAGGGGGAGAACTAACTTGTATAGTAAACCATACAAACTTAAAACTTTTCAGAACTCCAGACTTAAGGCACCCATTCCCTAGGCACATCCACACTTGGGGTACTGCCTGCCAAACTCAACTTGCCCATGTCTACATTTATTTTTACTCCCATCATACTTATTTTATTTTATTTTTTAATTTTATTGATTAAGAAAATTTTTCCATGGTTACATGATTCATGTTCTTTCCCTCCCCTCCTTCCAGCCCCCTCCCATAGCCAAAGCATAATTCCACTGGGTTTTATATGTGTCATTGATCAAGACCTATTTCCATATTATTGATAGTTACACTAGGGTGATCGTTTAGAGTCTACATTCCCAGTCATATACCGATCAACCCATGTGATCAAGCAGTTGTTTTTCTTCTGTGTTTCTACTCCCACAGTTCTTTCTCTGGATGTGGAGAGCTTCTGTCTCATAAGTCCCTCAGAAATGTCTTGGATCATTGTATTTCTGCTAGTAGAGAAGGCCATTACATTCGATTGTACCACAGTGTATCAGCCTCTGTGTACAATGTTCTGGTTCTGCTCCTTTCACTCTGTATCAACTCCTGGAGATCTTTCCAGTTCACATGAAATTCCTCCAATTCATTATTCCTTTTAGCATAATAGTATTCCATCACCAACAGATACCACAATTTGTTCAGCTATTCCCCAATTGAACGGAATCCCCTCATTTTCCAATTTTTTGCCACCACAAAGAGCACAGCTATAAATATTTTTGTACAAGTCTTTTTCCTTATTATCTCTTTAGGGTATAAACCCAGCAGTGGTATGACTGGATCAAAGAGCAGACAGTCTTTTAAAGCCCTTTGGGCATAGTTCCAAAATGCCATCCAGAAGGTTGGATCAATTCACAACTCCACCAGCAATGCATTAATGTCCCTATCTTGTATTTTGACACATCCCCTCTAACATTACTTTCTGTAATAAATAGTTCAGAGAAACCTGGGAAGGTTTATAAGTACTGATGCAGAGTGAAGTGAGCAGAATCAGGAGGGTTTAACAGAGTAAAAACAAACATGTTTGAAAGACTTAAGAACTCTGATCAATGCAGTGACCCACCAAGAATCTAGAAGAAATGATAATAAAAACATTTTTGGAAATGGCCAATGTGGGAATCTGTCTTGCTAGACTAACATTTATTAAGGATTTGTTTTCCATTCTTTTTTCCTCAAGGGAGAGAGAGAAAAACAATTCTTGACAACTGAAAAAAAAAGTAAAACTTAATTTTTTAAAAAGTCCTTCTTTCCATTTATATTTTATTTCTATTTTTACAAAGGCTGCCTTATTTTAGCTCTTTTAGAAGGGGATGCGACTTGTAGCAAAGCATTAATTATAATAAAACATTATAGGGGCTTCCAGGTTAAGATGCAGGCAGAGTAAAAAATAGCTGCTTAATCTCTCCTAAACCACACATACAGGACTCCTCAAGAGGACATAAAAACAAATCCAGATGAATGAAGTGACAGGGCACAGCATTGAAGGTACATGGAATCGGGGCATTTTCATGCTATAAGGGGGCGAAATAGCTCTCACTAAAACGCGAGCTGAGCAACTCCCTCCCCCCGACACCACCTACAGGGCCAAAGCCAGAGCACAAGAGTTAGAACAAGTTTGGGGCATCCATTAGGACCTTGGCAGCTACCTGGGAGCACCAGGGCCTGCTCCTGAGAGTAGCAAGACTTAAGACCCCAAGAGGCTAAATAATACGCGGACTTTGAACAGAGACCTTGAACGCAAGCTCTGACGCAGGTACAGACACGGATCCTGAGCAAAGGCGCGGACCTTGGGTGGGGAGCCAGTGCAAAGGGGTGCATGACTGTGGAAGCAGCTTCCTGAGACTGTTAAAGGAGCTTCTGGCAGAGGAACAAGCAAGGGGACCACCAGGAGGCTTGACCCTGAGAACAACTAGACCTGAGACCTCAGTAGCCTAAAGAGCACAGACAGTCCCTGGGTGTGAGGATAAAGCTGAGAGGGCACTGGGCTAACAATGGCAAGCCAGACACAAGAACCCCAAAAGAGAAAGATCAAAAAGAAATCTTTAACACTCGACAACTTTTACACAGAAAAAATCCAGACAACAGGGCAAATAGCAGAGGAGAAGAAACAAGTAACCATATCCAAACCTTCCCCCCCAAAATGAAAACAGGTCACAAGCTCTTGAAGAGTTCAAATCTGAGATTATGAGAAAGATGGAAGGGATCTGGCAAGAAAATAACAATTTAAAAGGCAAAATTTTGTAATTGGAAAGTGAGGCTAAGAAATCAAATGAATTGATAAGCAAATTGAAGACCAGAAATGACCAGCTGGAAGCCTTGAAGAACCAAACAGACCAGATTGAAAAGGAAAACCAAAAGATTATAGCCGAAAACCAGTCTCTAAAGGCTAGAATTGGGCAATTCGAAAAAGATGACCCCAAATTAAAAGAATTGATAGGCAAATTGGAGACCAAAATCAAACAGCTGGAAAACAGGATAGACCAAATCGAAAAGGAAAATCAAAAGATTATACCATAAAACCAGTCTCTAAAGACAAGAATTGGGCAAGTAGAAGCCAATGATCTCTCAAGACAGTAAGAACAAAGAAAGAAAAGTCAAAAGACTGATAAAATAGAAGGAAACATGAAATATCTCACTGAGAAATTGACAGATCCAGAAAACAGGTCTAGAAGAGACAATCTGAGAATCATTGGTCTTCCTGAAAAAGCAGTAATTAATAGAAATTTGGACTCCATACTCAAAGAAATTATTCAGCAAAACTGCCCTGAAGTTCTACAAGAGGGCAATATAGACACTGAAAGGATCCATAGCTCACCCTCTACACTAAACCCTGAAAAGACAACCCCCAGGAATATAATAGCCAAATTCAAGAGCTTCCAAGTAAAAGAAAATATTTTACAAGAAGCCAGAAAGAGACAATTCAGATATCAAGGAGCACCAATCAGGATCACACAGGATCTGGCAGCCTCCACACTAAAAGACTGCAAGGCTTGGAATATGATATTCAGAAAGGCAAGAGAACTGGGTCTACAACCAAGGATCACGTACCCATCAAAACTGACTCTATACTTCCAGGGGAAAGTATGGGCATTCAACAAGATAGAAGATTTCCAAGTATTTGCACAGAAAAGACCAGGACTGAATGGAAAGTTCGATATCCAACCACAAAAATCAAGAGAAACATGAAAAGATAAATAAGAAACAGAGGGGAAAGAAAGAAAACTCGTATTTTTAAATTTGCCTCATAAAAGGGCTTCAATATGATCTAATTATTTGTATTCCTATTTGGAGAAATGTTATGTGTAATTCTCTGTAGTGAACTTTATTCACTATTATACTATCCACTATTATAGTAATTAGAAGAATTATTCACAGGGAGAGGTTGGAGTAATAAATGGTCTAAGATAATATGAGGGTGGATGGGAAAGAGGGGGGTGAATAGTAGATGGCACCAAGAGAAACTTGAATGAATAAGAAAAATAGGATATTCTATTACACACAAAGAGGCATGCATGGGAAGGGGAGGGGACAAATACTATTATAAGAAAGAGAGGAAGAGAGCAATAAGAGGTAACATTTAAACCTTACTATCAGTGGAATTAACCCTGAGAGGGAAGAGTAGCTATATCCATTGGGATATAGAAGTCTATCTAATCCTACTGAGAAAGTCAGAAGGGATAAACCAAGGGGAGTGGGGAGGTAAAAAAAGGGACAGGAGGAGAAGGGGGAGGGAATTCATTAGGCTTTAAAATAAAATGAGGGGAATAATAAGGGAGGGGGTGGAAAGGGAAGTAAATCAAGGGAGGGGACGGGGGTTACTGGTTTAAAACAAATCACTGGTTTAAAAGGAAATATCGTAAGAAGAAGGGGTAGAACTAGGAGAGGATACCAAAATGTTGGGGAATACACAACTGATAATTATAACTCTGAATGTGAATGGGATGAACTCACCCATAAAATGGAAGCAAATAGCAGAGTGGATTAGAAACCAAAATCCTACCATATGTTGTCTGCAAGAAACACATTAAGAGGTGGATAGACATACACAAGTTTAAGGTGAAAGGCTGGAGCAAAATCTTTTGGGCTTCAAATGAGAAAAAGAAGGCAGGAGTGGCGATCATGATTTCTGACAGAGCCAAAGTAAAAATAGATTTGGTTAAAAGAGATAGGGAAGGTAATTACTTCCTGATAAAAGTCAGTATAGACAATGAGGAAATAACAGTCCTCAACATGTATGCACCAAGTGGTATAACATCCAAATTCCTGAAGGAGAAACTGGCAGAGCTCAAGAAGGAAATAGATAGTAAAACCATACTAGTGGGAGATCTAAATATTCCTCTTTCAGATTTAGACAAATCAAACCAAAAAATAAATAAGAAAGAGATAAGAGATGTAAATGAAATCCTAGAAAAATTAGATTTAATAGATATGTGGAGAAAAATAAACAGGTACAAAAAGGAATACACCTTCTTTTCAGCTACACATGGTACATTTACAAAACAAACCATGTACTACGGCATAGAAACATGGCAAACAAATGCAAAAGAGCATAAATAATAAATGTAACCTCAGATCATAATGCAATAAAAATAATAATTAGTAAGGGCACCTGGACAGGCAAATCAAAAACTAATTGGAAATTAAATAATATGATTCTCCAAAAGTAGTCAGTTAAAGAAGAAATTATAGAAACAATCAACAATTTCATTGAAGAGAATGACAATGAGGAGACATCCTACCAAACTCTGTGGGATGCAGCCAAGGCAGTACTCAGGGGGAAATTTATATCCTTGAGTGCATATATTAATAAATTAGGGAGGGCAGAGATGAATGAATTGGGCATGCAACTTAAAAAACTAGAAAGCGAGCAAATTAAAAATCCCCAGATGAAAACTAAATTAGAAATACTAAAAATCAAGGGAGAAATTAGTAAAATCAAAAGTAAAAGAACTATTGAACTAATAAATAAAACTAGAAGCTGGTATTTTGAAAAAACAGATAAAATAGGCAAAGTTACTGGTCAATATAATAAAAAAAAAGGAAAGAAGGAAACAAAATTAACAGTATCAAAGATGAAAAGGGAGACCTCACCTCTAATGAAGAAGAAATTAAGGCAATCATTAAAAACTATTTTGCCCAATTATATGGCAATAAATATAGCAATCTAGGTGATATTGATAAATATTTACAAAAATATAAATTGCCTAGATTAACAGCAAAAGAAATAGAATACTTAAAACAATCCCATATCAGAAAAAGAAATTGAACAAGCCATTCCCTAAGAAGGCCTAATGGATTCACAAGTGAATTCTATCAAACATTCAAACAACTAATCCCACTACTATACAAATTATTTGATATAATAAGCAAAGAAGGAGTCCTACCAAATTCCTTTTATGACACAAATATGGTACTGATTCCAAAGCCAGGTATCTCAAAAACAGAGAAAAAAAAACTACAGACCAATCTCCCTAATGAAAATAGATGCAAAAATCTTAAATAGAATACTAGCAAAAAGACTCTAGCAAGTGATCAAGAGGATTATCCACCATGATCAAGTGGGATTTATACCAGGAATGCAAGGATGGTTCAACATTAGGAAACCATCCACATAACTGACCATATCAACAAGCTAACAAACAAAAATCACATGACTATCTCAATAGATGCTGAAAAAACCTTTGACGAAATACAACAACCATTCCTATTGAAAAAAACTAGAAAGTATAGGAATAGAAGGACCTTTCCTAAAAATAATAAACAGTATATACCTAAAACCATCAACAAGCATCATATGCAATGGGGATAAATTAGAAGCCTTCCCAGTAAGGTCAGGTGTGAAACAAGGATTCCCATTATCACCTCTATTATTTAGCATTGTATTAGAAACACTAGCAGTAGTAATTAGAGAAGAAAAAGAAATTGAAAGCATTAAAATAGGCAGTGAGGAGACTAAGGTATCACTCTTTGCAGATGATATGATGTTACACTTAAAAAATCCTAGAGAATCAACTAAAAAGCTAGTAGAAATAATCAACAACTTTAGCAAAGTGGCAGAATACAAAATAAATGCACATCATCAGCATTTCTATATACTTCCAACACATCACAGCAGCAAGAGGTAGAAAGAGAAACACCATTTAAAATCACCCTAGACAATATAAAATACTTAGGAATCTATCTACCAAAACAAACAGAAATTATATGAACACAACTACAAAACACTTTCCAAAGAATTAAAACTAGATCTAAACAATTGGAAAACCATTGATTGCTCATGGGTAGGACGAGTTAACATAATAAAAATGACCATTCTACCCAAATTAATTTACCTATTTAGTGCCATACCTATCAAACTACCAAAAAAGTTTTTACTGAATTAGAAAAACCCTATAACAAAGTTCATTTGGAAGAACAAAAGATCAAGAATATCAAGGGAAATAATGAAAAAAAAATGTGAAGGAAGGTAGCCTAGCAGTACCAGATATTAAACTATACTATAAAGCAGTGGTCAACAAAACAATATGGTACTGGCTAAGAGACAAAAGGGAGGATCAATGGAATAGACTTGGGGTAAGTGACATCAGCAAGACAGCATATGATAAACCCAAGGAGCCCAACTTTTGGGACAAAAATCCACTATTTGACAAAAACTGCTGAGAAATTTTGAAAACAATATGGGAGAGATTAGGTTTAGATCAAGATCTCACACCCTACACCAAGATAAATTCAGAATGGGTGAATGACCTGAATATAAAGAGGGAAACTCTAAATAAATTAAGCGAACACAGAATAGTATACTTGTCAGATCTCTGGGAAAGGAAAGATTTTAAAACCAAGCAGGAGTTAGAGAAAATTACAAAATGTAAAATAAATTATTTTGATTATACTAAATTAAAAAGCTTTTGTACAAACAAAAACAATGCAACCAAAATCAGAAGGGAAACAACAAATTGGGAAAAAAATCTTTATAACAAAAAACTCTGACAGGGGTCTAATTACCCAAATATACAAGGAGTTAAATCAATTGTATAAAATATCAAGCCATTCCCCAATTGATAAATGGGCAAGAGACATGAATAGGCAATTTTCAGATAAAGAAGTCAAAACTATTAATAAGCATATGAGAAAGTGTTCTAAATCTCTAATAATTAGAGAAATGCAAATCAAAACAACTCTGAGGTATCACCTCACACCTAGCAGATTGGCTAAATGATAGCAGGGGAGAGTAATGAATGTTGGAGGGGATGTGGCCAAATTAGGACATTAATGCACTGCTGGTGGATTTGTGAACTGATCCAACCATTCTGGATGGCAATTTGGAAGTATGCTCAAAGGGCTATAAAAGATTGCCTGCCCTTTGATCCAGCCATACTGTTGTTGGGTTTTTACCCCAAAGAGATCATAGATAAACAGACTTGTATGAAAATATTTATAGCCGTGCTTTTTTGTGGTGGCAAAAAACTGGAAAATGACGGTATGCCCTTCTATTGGGGAATGGCTGAACAAACTGTGGTATATGAGGGTGATGGAATACTATTGTGCTAAAAGGAATAATAAACTGGAGGAGTTCCAGGTGAACTGGAAAGACCTCCAGGAACTGATGCAGAGTGAAAGGAGCAGAGCCAGGAGAACATTGTACACAGAGACCAATACAATGTGGTAAAATAGAATGTAACGGAATTTTGTACTAGCAGCAATGCAATGATCCATAACAATTCTGAGGGACTTACGGAAAAGAACACTACCCACATTCAGAGGAAGAACTACAGGAGAGGGAACACAGAAGAAAAGCAACTGCTTAAACACATGGGTTGAGACGGACATGATTGGGGATGTAGACTCGAAACTACCACACCAATGCAACTATCAACAATTTGGAAATAAGTCTTGATCAATGACACATCTTAAAACCAGTGGAAATGTGCCATTCAGCTATGGGGCGGGGGGGTGGGGGGGAAGAAGTTGGGGGGTGAAGGGGAAAGTAAGGACATGAATCATGTAACCATGATAACTTTTCTAAAAAATAAAAATTACAAAAATTACAAAATAAGAAAACATTTGGAAAATCTTCCAAGTTAAAGCACAATGAGGCTGCCTGACTAATTACAAATGAGATGTCCTTCAAAAGCTAATGTAATTAAATAACCTTACCTCTATATTCTCTTTGTTAAGTAATTCCTTGGCTTTCTCTTCAGAATATCCACAGCAACCATATTCCAAAGGCGTAAACACTGTAGTTGGTACATTAATATAATCACACTAAAAGACAAACAGAACACATTCTTTTTTTAAAAAATCTCTAAATAGCAACAGAAGCTATTAATATGTATTTTAAATGAAAATTATTTTAATTCAACCTAATAGATATTTAATTCAGTGCCTGCTACGTACCTAACAACTATCATTGATACTGTAAGGGATACAAAAGAGGTATATGATATAATGTCTGTCCTTTTTTAGGAATGACATTCTTTAAAAATGGGACGAAGTTTTAAAACACTATTAAAGTTTGAAATGAAGAAAAAATTACTACTGCAAACTCCCTCAAATCCACATGGAGGATAACTTTGGATGAAATTTCTCCTTCTTAAATAAGTTTCCTTTTTTTATAAAAAATACAAATTGAATGGCTATTATAAAGAAGATTTCTGGGGAAATAAATTTCTTGAGAGTGAATGATTTTCAAGCAGCCCAACACTTTACTCTTATGTAAAAATTTAGACATTTTGAAGGAGGTTTTCTCAGGCTTTCTACTTGCTTGTGTTGAGTATTTTGTGTCTGTATACAAAGAGTATACACACAAAATTTACTGTCGTATAGACAGTGAGTTCTCAATAATTTTTAGTTCAAAACACTTTCTCCCCATCAAAAAGTTCCTCTATATTTGTGATGATTGCTTGTAGGATATAGATAGTAATGAAATAATCTTGATCTAAAATATTAACCCAACCTCAAAGACTATATAGGCATTTACCTTTTCTAATTGTCCCCCAAAAAGTCTTCGTGCCAACAGCTTTCCTGCTTGTATAGCAACTGGAGTGAGCTCCAGCTTATCCTCCAATACATCTCCAACAGCATAAACATAGGGCACATTGGTTTGTTCTTCATCATTTACTGGTATTTTTCCAGTCCTATATTTAAATGGATAAAATAAAAAGATTATGATTGGTCTCATGTTGATGGAGTAAGAATATATATTGCACTTTATAGATTAATTGGGCACTTCACACATACCATCTTCTTGGCAATCTTCCCACAAAGAGTTTAATGCCCATTAGGCACTAACAAGAATGGAAATTACATTTCCTAAGCCACCTGCCTACTTCTGAGTGTACCACGTCCCCAGCCAATAAACCCCAAATGGGAAAGGGGAGGTGGGGCAGAAAAAAAGGATAATAGAAAATGAACTAAATTGATCCCCTAACCACAGGAACAGTGTTTGAATCTGGACCCACCAAAATATCACCTCTGGCTGGTTAGTTTTCTAGTACTTAAGCAAAAGAGATACTGGCATTCTCCACGAAAATCCCTTGTCAGCTATTAGTTATATAAGAAACGTTAAAACGCCTCAAACTTCTCTGTTTACAGCCTCAATAAATATTGATCCACTGATGATCAACCAAATGGCATGCAAATCACAATTCCAGTGTTTCCAGGACTATCTCCAGATTCTGTGTCTGTATCTGAGAGTCATCTTGACTACGTGGGACCCCATCATATCAAACCTAGATTATTGCTTGGCTATCTCCTATAAATCACTGTTAGTAGGTAATTTTACTTCCATAGCTGCTTTAATATGCAAGACTACAGCATAATAAACACTCAATGCATTCAACTTAGTGATGGTATCAGTACACTGATTATCAGTAATGATGTGATAACACCATGTTTTTTCAAAGGCAAACTTAAAAGATTAACAATTTTATAGCAATTTCACACCTTGCTAGTTAAGTGATAATTTCCAAAGAGCTATCTGTAATGAAAATGTGTTTTATGCCAGTAAAATATCAATAAGTTCATATACACTTACATCTCATTGATTCTGACACCAATCTTCTCCAAGCCAATTTTCCTTGTACAGGATTCTCGACCAATGGCTATCAAAACCTACGTATTAGACAGATATAATAGCTATTACATTTAAACCAGATAGATTTTAAGTTACATTCTATTCACTCTGTTACTCATTACCAATAGTTTCATTAGCAATTAAAGCTAATTTCCTAGAAATAACTTGAGAACTCAGATTGTCAAGATTAAGAATTCAAAGGTACTAGCAAAGCTAAAATATGATATCTCTTAAGAATAAACTTTACCTGGTTTGGATGTCTTGGTAATAATGAATAGGCAACATCCAAATAGTTATTAAAAATATTTCATAAACACAAAAGGAAGGCCAGAAAGAAGCACAGACAAGCAGAGCAGCTCTGAGAACTACAAGCTTAACTTATTATATGTACTTAATGAGAAAAGCAGACTGTCCATAATAGACACCTGCAGTTTCACATATAATCTACCTGTGTTCTTCTAGGATTAAGGAAAGTATTGTTTTTATTTAGTGTTCAGAATAAAAGTACTTTAAAGAAATATTTCATGCTAATAGTTGAGTTTGCATTATCTACTTTACTTCCTAATGAATTTAAATACCTTTAGTTTACAAGGCCATTACATTTTAAAATCATTCAAATAACTGCTTAACCAAAAAATCTGCATCTTATTTATATCCTAAGAAATAAATTCTTACTGTAAATTCAGAAAATAGGAACAGAAAGAAAAAGAGGGAATGGAGAGCAGCAGGGAAGGCATGAAAAGAAAGATGTCAAATGGAACATATTAAATAAAACAAAATAGAGAAACTTAAATGATAGGCTTTCCTTCTTCTCCTTGGCTTTCAGCCTTTTCTCAGTCTAAAAGGTGGTTGCTAAAATTATCAGCTGCCATTTTGAACAAATCACTTCATCCCAAAAACTCTTTTTTGTAATGTTAGGTTTTATGTATCCACTCTCCTTTATAAGACTCGATCAATCCATAATTAATTTCAAGTCCTTCAACTAGTCAATTCCTACTATTTCTTCCTGTTCTCTTGGTCACTTTAGCCCCAATCAAATAAACCTGCTATAACGCCTACTTTACTTTATTCTCTGTATTCTATACCTTCTTCATACCAGCTTGATTTCCTTGAACAACCTTCTATTTTGTATCTGTCAGACCGAGTATCTCTTCTCTCATTTGAAACTCTTGTCAGATCCTTTTAAACCCAAATATCTTTCTTATAAAGGTCAGGAAACAGAAAATGTCTGCCCTAATCAAGTGGTCAAGCCACTATTCATATCAAATGAGAATATCTCAAACTCCCAGAATCAAGCTTATATGATCACAACTGGGTGAAAAGGCCAGAGAGAAGTCTTCATCTCTATTATAAACAGCTCCAACTACACTAGGATAAGAGAAGCTTTTCTAAAATAATCTCTATTATGAAACAAATTCAAAGACATCTTTTGGTCTATAAACATTAACAGCACATAAGATTTTTCACTAGTTCTCTTCATGGTTCTTGCTGCCACAGGGATAGTAAATTCATCAACAGTAAAACTGAGAGATCTCAAGTCCTGAGATTTACATATTTTTAACTGAATTTGAGGGAGACCTACTAGAGTAGAAATTCCTTCTACCAATGTGGATCAGCAACTTACGAATCCTTATCACCTTAAAAGTTACCAGGAACACTGAGAGGTTAAAGACCTTGCCTATAGTTACACAGATGGTAGATATATCAGATGTTGGACTTGAATTTGGGTTTCTCCAAGCATAAAATCATTATCTCTCACAAAATGTTACCTAAAATATCTTTTTAAAAATACCTTTTTTTCCAGACTCTTGACCCTGGAAATGTATAGGGGTATATATATACATACATACATACATACATACATACATACATATATTACACTGTAATTATCCATCTATTTTTTTCCAAAGAACAAAACCAAACTTACTGTATTATATTCTCCTTCGATCGTTTCTGATCCTTCTGTAGATCTGGCTACCACTTTCAATCTTCCAGGTGAGCCTTCCTCTAACTGCTGAATCTAATAACAATAAATTATATGTTTACGTCAAAGAAAGCAATAAATTCTGAATCCATATTTTGTACAACCTTCAACTTTCCAGAAGAATATCTGTAATGAAAAACTCAGAAACTATCACCTTCTTTGTTCTTACTCAACTATCATCATCTTTGTTCTTACAAATTTGGAAAGAAAATCTCCCAACTGCTATTCCCCACAAGAATTTTTTTTAAACTTAAATCCTTACCTTCTGTCTTAGTATTAATTCTAAGACAGAGGAGCAGCAAAGGCTAAGTAACTTGCACAGTCACACAGCTAAGAAGTATCTGAGGTCACATTTGAACCCAGGTTCTCCCAACTCAAGGCCTGGTGCTCTATCCACTGTGCTACCTAGCTGCTCTACCCTAAACCCTCCCAAGAGATTTCAATCTTGAGGGTCTGGCTAATTTGAGGAGGGTAGGATAAGGAAAATGTTACAGTTCAGAAGGATTTTTTTTAGAAAGGATTTCTAAATTTCACAAAGACTCACCGTCACAGGTATGTATTTCCTGATGAATGTCACACCATGCATTTCCATGTAATCACCTATTTTCTCAGCCATTTCCTGATCAAAGCCACGAAGAAGGATGGACCGTACCATAATTGTGACATCCAGCCCAATGCCAGCAAGGAATCCTCCACACTCCAGAGCAACATAAGAAGCCCCTATAATTAAAGTCTTTCCAGGGCAATAAGGCAGGGAGAAAAGATCATCACTAGATGGGGGGGAAAAAGCAAAACCATTTATACTTAAAAAGAAACATTCAAATTTAGAGTAAATGGATGGGATTTCTCCCTAATTATAAAGATAATACTGTTTAAAGTAAAGATAGGCCTTAGTTGTACCTTACCTAGTGATACAATATTCTTTATCTCCTGGAATTCCTAAATACCGGGGTCTTTCACCTGTTGCTATGACAAACCTTTCTGCAGTGTAAAATGTTTCCTGTCCTTTCCTATTGGTTGCCTAGAAAAAGAGAAAGTAAAACAAATCAAGAAAGTCATATTTTCTTGAAAGTATAAATGTAATAAGACACTATCAAAAGGATTTATATGCTTTAAAGCATTGGTTCCCAAACTTTTTTGGCTTACCACCCCCTTTCCAGAAAGAATATTACTTAGCACCCCTGGAAATTATGAAACTATTTATTGAACTCAGAATAGAATGTAATACAAAAAAAGTGTGGCCATCACTGCCCCCCTGGATCACTGCAGGGCCCGCTTTGGGAATCACTGCTTTAAAGCATGGAGCACCATGCTATATGCTCTACAAAGAGAATTTCAGTGATGTAGTCATACCCTCCACACATTTACAACCTAAGCCAGCAACCATAATACATATGTGTGTGTTCATATATGTATGTAAAAACATACACACAGATTTTTCAAACAAAAAGGTAGCAGGATTTTAGACATAGATTTAAGAATTGGAAAAGACCATAGAGGTATTGAAGATAACCTTGCACATAGTAGGCACTCAAGAAGGATTTTATAAATAGTTTTTGTATTAATTTGATGCAAATCTAAGGGCATCAACATTAGAATGTGAATAAACAATTTAACTGGTTTGCATCAGGGCTTTGCTGAAGCTAGCTCAACCAAGAGCCAACTGTTAAATTTTTATTATAAGAATTTAAACCTTGGATATTAGCAAATGTTATAAACCGGGGCTTGATTTATCATTTTGGTGATTATCTAGACTTAAAATAATAAAGAAAATGTTAATAATACAATTAGGGGCAGCTATATACAGTGCTGGGTCTGGAGTCTAGAGGACCTGGGTTCAAATTTGGCCTCAGATATTTCTTAACTATGTGACCCTGGACAAATTACTTAACCCTAGCCCTTACCAGTCTTTTGTCTTAGAATTGATATAATTCTAGGACATAAAGTAAGGAGTTTTTTAAAAAGAAAAAGCAAATGAAACCTAAAAATGTGATAGGTATACATTTTCCCTCCAGAGCTGGTTGTTAAATATTTACCATTACATCTGTGTGGTAAAAGTGACAATAAATTAGCTCAATTAATGGTCTTAAAGGAGACTATTTAAACAAGTCATCCCAAACCCTTACTAAGATGCTGATAACTAATGTCTACAAAACATTTTGAAATTTTAAATCACAAACATCATTAATACAAACTATTTTCTCTTCAACTTCTCTTTTAAATATCCTACCCCTTTGTAGTTTCCAGACAAAACATGTTCTGGTTATTATTTAAGACAGCAATCTAATTTAAAAGAAGAAATAAGGTTTTAATTTAAAAAAGAGGTTTCTTAAAAATGAAATTCATTCATTTTACCAAAAGGACTCAAAATCCTAAATGACAAGGAAAAGAAAAATCTACATACCCATCTGAAACAAATCAAGCATGTGATAATAAATAACTAATTCATACTTAGAGCAATACATTTTAGTTAAAAGAACAGCACAGGCAAAACAAAGCAAAACAAGAGATAAAATGGAACCTGTACCTTTATTGTATGGTGTTCGACGAATTCACCATAGGAATTGACGTATGCCACAGATTTCTCTCTCAAAGACACCCTGAAACCCCAATTTAAAGAGCCTATGTAGTTCTGAATTGCTTCTGTCATGGTCTCCCAGTTGTGCTTAACTAAAAGTAAACAGCAAGGCTGAGATTTAAAATCAAACTTAGTTTATGGTACCACTCACAACACACAAGGAAAAACAAGTACTAAGAAGCTCCAAAGATATCTAGGACAAAATCCACCAGAAGAACTCCAGTCTCTGTCACCTTTGTCATATTTGCACCACAGCTTTCTACTCTAAAGAATAAAACATGCATAAAGGGCAGGCTTCTAAGGGCACAGCTGAAAAAATAGAAAGGCATTGGGGAAGGCTGTTCATCCTTTTGAGGCCCTTCTCAAGTCCCAGAGTCTCAAAGAACTCAGAGCCAGAAAGAACCATCAAGACTAGCCTCCTCATTTTACAGCAAAGGAGGTGAAATGACCTCCCCAACCACAAAGGAATATGTAGGTAACCACTGGGATTTGAACTAAGGGCATCTGACATTCAAACCCAGATCTGCCTGTAATAGCAATACTTCCATCCCCCAAAATCAAGCTCTACACCAGAGGGCAGCTCCCAGAGGAACACTGATCCAACTCTTTATCTTCCCAACCTTGGGAAACCACATCCACAGGCTCATGAACATACCTGTTCCAAATACCCGCACTGAACAAGCTCATTAAGCTGTAGGACTGTTACTGTTGTTGTTTTAAAATAAGGTGAAAAAATGGTGTCACTCAGAAGTGATTAATACTTAAACGAAAAGACCTGGAGAAAAGAACTATGAATCAGGGAACAATGGAAAGTTTGATAGGAAGGGAGAGGGCACCAATCCATTTCCTTTTTCAGCAGCCTGACTCCTACACTCTACAAGTAGATGATACCCTGTTGATGGCACAAATAACTTTACTAGCCTGAAAGAAAATTCAACAATGAGGGCTGATATTAAATTGCTCCCCACTGTGTCCGGTCTATCCTAAAGAAGACCAACACATTTTAATTAATGTCAAGATTTGCTAATAAATGGCAAAAAAAAAAAAAAAGAAAGAAAAAGAAAGAAAAGATGAGGCAATCTTTAATGACTCAATCAAAATGGAAAATAGTGAGGAATAATTATATAAAATGGCCCACAGTTTATCTCCAATCAAATTTGGCATTGCCAATTATCTGGCCTTCAACCCACCTTACACCCCTAAGTGTCTTTCTTCACAGAGAAACTGGAAGTGCAATTATTATTAATCACTTAGAGAATCCCTCTCTACAAAGAACCTCTTCCAGAAATTCCAAGTTGAATTCCTACATATCTGAGAATGAGATACTATGGAAATAGTTATCCACATCCTCAATCCTACTCCAAGTAATAATAGTCATTATTATGTCAATCAGTGACAAATTCCCAAGCCAGGTGCACACCTGTAATCCAGCTATGGGAGAGGCTGAGGTTTGCAGATGTTTTGAGCTTCAGAGTCGTGAGTTCTACCGTACAATGCAGCCTGGGTGTCCATACTAAGTTAAACTTCAGAATGGTAAAACTCCAAAAGTAAAGGGCTATCAACTTAGAGGTTGCTTAAGGAGAAGAAAACTGGTTGAGGCTATAAAAGTGGATAAAAACTATACTGATGGGTAGTGAGGCATCAGGTCCATTAGAAACCCCTATACTTTCAACCTGGGTGAGATGGGGAGAATCAGCCTTTAAAAAAAAAGACAAAAAGAATAAGGAAATGCTCAAGCTACTATCCCTTCCCTATCATCTAGCATCTCCTCAAGTTCCCTCAAAGGTCTCAGACATCTGATTTTGGACAATACTTTGGGCAATATTTTGGACAAATTGAAGTAGAGGCTTCAAATTCTCACTTTGGTGGATCTTAGCAATAAGGAAGAGGAATG
Source organism: Gracilinanus agilis (assembly GCF_016433145.1). Classification (NCBI taxonomy): domain Eukaryota; kingdom Metazoa; phylum Chordata; class Mammalia; order Didelphimorphia; family Didelphidae; genus Gracilinanus; species Gracilinanus agilis. The sequence goes on from NC_058130.1 coordinate 61,353,036, forward strand.
AAAGTGGTAAAAAAACTGCATTTCAGCAAATAATAAGGTACTGCCATCAGCAAAATGAGGGCAACTGTTGAATTACTAATTTTAAAATTCTGTCTTTACTGTTCCTAATAAATCCAATCACCCAGCAGAACACAAGTTCTTGGAAGGCAGAGATGTTGTGCTTTTGTAACTGCCACTTACACAATAAGGCACTTATTAATACATGTGTGCTAAAGGGACAGATCCAGAGGATTGTAGCTGTCACCTAATCCCAGTCCCCTACTCAGAGGTAGATCCCAATTTATAACACAAGCCTTATTTTTCCTGTCCTGTGATATGTCCATAACATCATTCTACTTTCTGATCCAATTTGGTTAGTATGTCACCATTAACTCAAATTAAAAGATTCACTTTTCATCAAATAATAGATTTAGATATGAAAGGGACCTTAGAAGCTATCAAGCCCTTTCCACTAATTTACAAGTGAGGAAACTGAGACCCGAGGCGGTTAAGTGACTTGCCTAAGGTCACTCAAAAGAATGACAAAGGCAGGATTGAAGCTCAAGCTCTTGAATTCCACATTCAGTTCTCTTTCCATTGAATCATGTCACTACTCAAACAATTGTTAACTAAGTATTTACAAAAGCTGGGGATCCTGTTCCAAATGTAGCATAGCTAAGACCAGTTGATTTCCTAGGTAGTCCTATTTTTCAACTCTACATACCCTCAGTTGGCTCCCTCTGCTCTCCAATCTTCCATTGTGAAGCTCAGAAAGAGCTAACTCTATAGGTGAGAACAGTGCCACATATAAAGGAAATATAGTTTTCGGAAAACAAACACAAGGATGGTTTGGAAATGTTTGTCCATTGTTCCCTGAGAATTTAGCAAATCCTTTACTAGTCAAGGAAATAAAAAGTTCCTTTTATCCAATCTGACTATAAAAGAGAGTGGACAATCAGGTCATATTCAGGGTTTCTCTGGAACCAGCTTACAACTTATAGAGGAAGTCCAGAGCAATTCTGTAAAGCTTTGGTTTAAACAAACAAATGAAATTCATACACAGCTTTTTCTCAAGTACATTTTCAAGTACCATCTAACTAACTACCTTAGTCCAAACCCCATAAATATATTTAACAGGCATTAATTACCCACTAAATAACAGGGAGTGATGATGAACACCAAGAAAGGAAGAATTACACCTATTTCTCAGGGAACTTAAAAACCAGGTATAGCTAGACTTAGGTTATGCAGAGAAAATAAAACTGTCATGGCCTGAGTTCTAAATGTGCACCTCAGATATAGCAATAAAAAACTGAGGTTTGCTTTCAAACAGTAGAGAGCTAAATATATAGAAAGCAAAAGGGGAATAAGCATAGATAGTGGCTCCAAAACGTAGCTTATGGAGAGAATCACAGAACTAAGAGTTGGCAGAATAGTTTATGTTGATGAACACTATAAGGTTTATAAAGAATTTCATATATATGCATATATATATATATATATAGACTCACTTGATCTTTACAATTCATCAGTAAAATACTGCAGATATTATTGGATCCATATTTCAGATAAGGACACAGGCTCAGAGAGGTCAAGTCACTGGCCCATAGCCATATAGCTAATGTGATGTGTTAGAGGCAGAATTTGAACCCAGGTTTCTTCTGATTTCATGTCCACCAAAGTCCTTTGTTCCAATCCTCTACCATACAAAGCAATCAGGTTTATACTAGCCCTGAGTCATCACCTAGCCTCTGCTTAAACACTCCTATGACAGGGAAATTCATATTATTAGGCACTCTATATGGTCCTGATTCAGCTGTTATAAACCATCATCATTCGGTCTTGAATTCTCTCTCCCAGAAATATCCCTCATCACTTCCCATTACTGAAGCTACAATGAAAGGAAGTCCTCTGGGACAAGGTCCTGTACAACTTAAGAAGTTCTCAGGTTCTTTGGCTTTTCTATGGGATGTGGTGAGTAGCAACTTCTGTCCTGGGAGCTCATTTTTGGACAGGTTCCGTTTTTTTAGGGTTCCTCTTTTAAGTACAGCTCCCAACACTCCACTTGTAGTCTGACAGATCCCAAACAAAAAGTCTAGGGCAGAAATGCCTCATATAATACTATCTTCACTTTATATAGCCAGACTTTATAATTCTCATGAGCAAATCTCATGCATAAAAGCAAGTTCACACTCAACTAAAAGAGGTAAGTGATATACTTTCTTCTTTATTCTAGTTTCTTCATACTTCATTACCTACCATTTTCTTCATACTCCCATCCAAACTTCCTCGAGTCTTTTAAGGCTTGCCCCAAAAGGGCAGCCTGATGCATCAGTTTTTTAGGAACACATCCAACGTTTACACAAGTGCCACCAAGACCTAAGAAAGAAAATCATAATTTAGATGTTTCCACTGTATCTATGTATTTTCTGCACAATTAGTATTGTGCTGCTTGCTGGGGTGAAAGTCAGAGTCCCAAAAGTCTTAGTGTAGTTTTTAAAGTATTAAAAGTTGAAAACTGCACTTTGGTACATTCTGTATGGTAGTAGTCTATACCACTACAGACTACTACAAAACCCTGCTAACAAGGTTGGAGGGAAATCCTACAATAGTTCTTGAGTTTTTTTTTAATTAATGAGCCCTTTAAGCAGTCAAGTGAAACCTATGGATGTCTGTTAAATGTCCCTTTTTCTACTACCCTTTCATTTACTGTGTCTTATTATCTAAGTGTTATCTGGACTACTCATTCTATTTTTCTTCCATATCCTTTCTGTTGCCAAGTCCTGTCGATTTGCCCATCACTCTCATACATGTACCCTCTTCTCATCTGAAACTACCAGCACTCTGATGCATGTATGGAGGGAGGGAGGAGGGAGACAGAGAGTAAGAGAAAGGGGGAGAGAGAGAGAGAGAGAGAGAGAGAGAGAGAGAGAGAGAGAGAGAGAGTTAATCAATCAGTCAGTCCATAAACCAGTGACAATGGCCTCCTTGCTGTTCCTTGTTCAGTACTGCATTTTCATCAGCTTTGTCCCTATGCCTTGAATTCTCTCCTTTATCATCATCTTTATCTTGTCTCCTGGCTTTCCTGGCTATACCTGAAAAACTCATTGACCTATGAACTCTGAATGCCACTAGGCTAGTCCTGACAAAAGGCACAGACAGTAACTATCCAGAGCCAGATTCAAAGCCTTTCCAGTTTAAGAAGAGTTGCTAAAGCTTTAATTTAGCCATTACAGCATTTGAGGACCTAGATTCACCCCCATATGTCAATGAAATATTGGATTAAGATTTATTAAAGGAACTTATATTGATATTAGTATAGTAATGTGTATATAGTATAGTAATACACTAATGTATAGTGGCAACATGAAGCTAAATTTGAATTCCAACATCAATCAGATAGACATTTTGAGATATTTCTTCTATTAGTGGTGTGGATTTGATGTTATATAGTTGGGGAGAGGGGAAAAATAAGAGAACAAAAGTTAGGTGAGAAGGGACAGTAATGATGATAACAAAAGAAAAGGAAAAAATAGGACATTTTTAAAAGGAAACAAAAGAAGGAAAAAGAGCTCAGAAAGAAGCAGAAAAATAAGCAGTTTTGATAGAAACATGCTGAATCTGTTAAATACTTATTTAAAAGCAAGCAATATAGAAAAGATTCAGTTTTATATGTAACCTTCACTATATCCAGCAGTCAGTCAATAAACATTTGTTGTAAATACCTACTATTTGCAAGGCATTGTGCTAAGCACTGAGGATACACAGAAGAGCAAAAACAGTCCCTACTTTCAAGGAGCTCTCTAATAGAGGAGACAACATATAAACAATTAAGTAAAAAAAGAAGATACAGACATGATAAATTGAAGATAATCTCAAAAGAAAACACTTGCATTAGAGTGAATAGAGAAAGACATCTAGTAGAAGGTACAATTTAAGCTAAGATTTGAATAAAGCTAGGGAGGCCAGATAAAGATGAGAAAGGAGAGATTTTAAGGCATGGGGGAAAAGTTAATGAAAATGAAGTACTGAACAAGAAACAGCAAGGAGGCCATTGTCACTGGTTCATGTGGAGGGCAGTAAAGAGACTATAAAGGAAGGAGCTAGTTTATGAAAGGCTTTGAAGGCCAAACAAAAAATTTTATTTGATCATAGAGGTGATAGAGAAACAGGAGTTGACTGAATGCTGTGGGGCGGGGATGAGACTATCTTTTACAATGATCAGTCTGATAGTGGAGTAGAGTCAAGGCAGGGACATTACTCAGAAGGTTACTACAATATAATCCAAGACTAAGGTGATTAGGTCTGTACCAGGGTGGTATCAGTGTCAGAGGAAAGAAGGTAGAATCATCAAAGTCTTGGTGAGAGAATGGGTATAGGGAGGTGAAAGAGAATAAGGAGTCACAGGATTGTAAATCTGGGTGACTGGGAGGGTGGTGGTACCTTCATCAGTAATAGGAATATCTGGAAAAGGGGAGAACTTGAAAGAGCAAAATAATGAGTTCAGTTTTAGAGATGGGTTTAAGATGCCTATGGGATATCCAATTCAAATACGCAATAGGTAGCTGGAGATTAAGGTTAGGAGATACTTTAACATTTAGATAATTAGCATCATTAGAATCATCAGCATAAAGAGATAATTATGAATCCATGGGACCTGATGAGATTACCGAGTTAAATAGTGTTCTACTTTGTATATAGGAATATTATAGAAATATTCTTTTTGGGGATATTTAAGTTCAAAAGAAAAAAAGTTGAGTTAAAAAAAGAAACAATTCTGATTTTATTTTTGCATACTGGGAAAGAAATACAAGAGAAAAATCAAATCAAAAGAAATCCCTAGACTAAAAATTGTGTGGAACAACTAAAAAATACTATTGTTTTCTTTGTAATTCTTATTTTACGGGGGTAAACTATGTGATTAAGGACATATAGAACACTGACAAAAGGGAGAGTAAAACATAATTTATTTTATATGAAGATAGTCGGGGGGAGGGGGAGGCAGCTACATGGCTCAGTGGATTGAGAGTCAGGTCTAGAGACGAGAGGTCCTGGGTTCAAATTTGGTCTCAGACATTTCCTAGTTGTCTGACCCTGGACAAGTCACTTAACCTCCATTGCCCACCCTTACCACTCTTCTGTCTTGGAACCAATACATAGTACTGATTCCAAGATGGAAGGCTAGAGTTTTTAAAAAAAAAATTTTTTAATGATAGCCAACAACATCAGAGAAATTACTATTCAGGAATGTTGACAAGAACAATTCAAGCACTTAAGTTATCACTCTGGTGACAATGAGATTTTAAAACACAAACAAAAAAGAAGTAAAAATAGCTTACCCCATGATTTGCCCAAAGGAGTTGGTGTAACATAATCTAGTACCATAACCTTCTTCCCCCAATTTGCAGCTTCCTACAAAAATAAACAAAACACCTGAATACTAAAAATCTTAGTATTTTTCCAAATGTTTTATTCTGCTCAGACACACAAAATGTCATCCATATCATAAGAAAAACAAATTTTCAGTTTACCATGATTGACTATTACATGAGAAATTGCACAGAATATATCAAATTTAAAGTTACACATATTCTAGCTTATGAAGAATGAAAAATAAAAGTCTAAGAAATGGCTTCCCACAGTTAGCAAGAAAAGCATCTACACATTCCTTTAGTTTCTCTTACCTTAGAGCATGCCAGTCCACCAGAACCACCACCAATTACAATAAGATCGTATTCATAAGATGTTGAGTCATTCTGTAGAAGTTTCTGTAGGTAACCACTCTTATGAGCCTATAATTTGTATACAAGGTCTAATATGAGAGCAAGTCACATTGATTATCCTAAAATCTAATTCACTTTTAGTTTCTTCAATTAATGTTTGGTTTGTTAGGAAGCAACTAATCTGGAAGCTATACAAGCAGTTTAAAATTTCCTACATGGCTATTCAACAGGACCTGACTTTTCAGAAACCATACCAAAGAGCACTGGTTTTCTTTGGAGTAAACCCTCTCATCTAAAAGTTAGGAGATGCCGCCTACCCAGAGACCACATTTTTGTTCCTGTCTCAGCTAGAGATCATTAAGACATTTCTCTTGGATGAGTCAACAAAATTTTACATCTTTTGCTAATCAATTGGAAAGTATCATTTTCTAAGACCTTGTAAAAGCGTGTTATATCCCTCATTTATGAGGATAATAATGTCCAGTAGACCTTGCATTTCTGCTATTTATCCAACAGTAGTCACAGAATGTACTAGGCCATTTTGTCATTTGGCACAACCCCAGTGATCAGTGCTGTGTAGTTTGTTACAACAGAGCTAGCTGAGATTAGAATCTGTGACTTTGCAAAAGTTTTATTGATGTAAAATCAATTAACAGACCCCATGAACATGACTTTGGAAGCATCATGTTCTAACCACCTGAAATTACTGATCTTTTCATATTGGCTCCCAAACCTTGTTTTCCCTGCATGCAGTTAATAGTCCAATGAATGACAATTAATCCAATTATGGATACTATATTTAAATTGTTTTTAACGTATTTTATTTAGTTTAATAATCACTCATTGCTAACATCTAGACATGTTTTATTTGTTTAATTTTTAAACCCTTACCTTCCTTCTTAGAATCAATACTGTGTATTGGTTCCAAGGCAGAACAGTAAGGGCTAGGCAATGGGGGTTAAGTAACTTGCCCAGGGTCACAAAGCTAGGAAGTGTCTGAGGCCAGATTTGAACCCAGGACCTCCCATCTCTAGGCCTGACTCTCAGTCCACGGAGCTACCCAGGTGCCCACCACACATTTTAAAAGTACAGAATAAGGACCAATATTTAAAGAACTGCAAATACTTACATACAAATTGAGGACCTCTCTGACTAAACCAACTATTTTCTACTACTATTTAATCTTGATTGAACTTCAATAATCTATTACTATTTAAACTAAATCTTGACTTTGTTTATTCAAATTTAAGGAGAGTCCTTCTTTATCTTTCACCCATTTTTCTTTACATATTAAAAAGCCCCACACTTTGTAACTGCATAACTTTCCAATAGCTTAACCTTTGTAGCCTTCTGAAGTCTCCTTTCACATCTACACTCCAATCAAATTGGTCTACTTGGGGCAACTTGTCCATAGCATTCCCCAATCCTGTCTCCATGCCTTTGCTTAAGCTGTTCCCCAAGCTTGGCATGGACACTTCCCTGACCTCTTCCTTCAAGATTACCTACTACCTTCAAAGCATAGTTTAGGTGATACTTCATACATAAACCTTTTCTGATCCCCTCAAAATTACTGTGTATTAATTTTTATTTACATATGTAGGTGTGTGTTGTTTCTCCCAACAGGACATAACATCCTTAAAGGAAGGCACTGTTCCATTTTTGGCTTTGGAGCCCCAACACCTCACACAGTGCATAGCACATAATAGGTACTTAATAAATGGTTGCTGATTGATTCTGTTAAATAATTATTAATCACTTTTGTGGTAGCAAAAAACTTTGAACCAAATTAGGTGCACATCAATTAGGAAATAGCAAAACAAACTGGGACACAGGAAAATAACAGGATATTACAATGCCATAAGAAATGATAAATATGAAAGAATTCAGAGGAGCATGGGAAGACTTCTATGAATACACACCAACTATAGAAATGAAAATAGAACAATAAAAGGAACCTAAAAGCTGTGTGATCACCACACCTGGCAGAGAAGAGTTGAGAAAATGCACATAGCTCCTCCCTTCACTGCTTAAGTAGGAAGCTCTGTTTGTAGAATATTACATACATTGTCAGTCACAGTTGATGTTTTGGTTGGTTCTGCTGACCTGCTTTTTTGATTCGTTCTTTTGCAACTTTTGGCACAATGTATGACTGACTGAGTAAGGGGAAGGAATATGTTTGGAAATGAAGGTGATGAGGAAGACAAAAGGCATCGATAAAATCTCTTTTTTTAGTTAAATAAATGACTTCTAAGTCTAATTAACCTAACCAAAAATATCATCTGGGACTTCATTTTGCTCTCTCAGAGAAGGTTCCTTCCTGTATCTTTCTTATAAGGATGGAAACTGCTCTCTGTCTTTCCAGATAAAGAGAAGCATAAAGTGGCTGGCATAAAGTAAGATTACCACTTCAGGTACTCACACATAAGAAGGAAACTCTTCAACTAGCCCAAGCCTGTGTAAAATCCCAGGATACTCTTCTCCCAATCAAGAGAACTTCCTTGGGAGTTGGTGTAAAAGCTAATTTGCATCAGATAATAAAGATAATCTTTTAACCTAGTAGAACTCATGAATTACAACCTGTCAGAGATGATTGAACTGGCATAAATCATTTCCTAATAGGGTTATAACATCTCCTCCACTTCTCTTTGAACATTTTAAAACATATCCAAATTCACAGTACAACTCATTTCCTTCTATCTTTAATCATCATCTATCATTGCTAGACCTAAGCTTATTCTTGTTTGCTTTTAAACAAAATTCTAATTTCCTCATTCAATTTTTAAACATATTAAGGGCCTATTTAGTCAAAGTACTGAAGTTTTGCTTGGTATTAGTAACCCCTGATACTCACACAAAGATGTTCAATTATGTCCCTACATTACTGACATCACTACTATTGCTTCTCCATTTAAGCAGATGTCAGTTTTTTTTAGGGAGTTTGTCTGTTTTTGGACCAAGCCTCCGCTTTGTCTTTGGCAAGCATACTTATAATTATACCATTAGGTTGGAAAGAACCCATGATGCCATACATTCACTTTCTTCAAGCCTCAAAATAAACCACATTACCTGCAAAGTTTTATCACATCCACCCATGTGTATTTTATTCACAAATATATTAGGCACAGTCCTCTGACTAGTTATCTCCAATAACATTTCTTGAACCCTGGCTCCATCATCTAAGGAATAAAAAGTTAAAAACATTGAAAAAATTTTCAACAATTTTGTGAAATGAACTAAAGTCTTTTTAAGCAAAAATTTAAGTTCCAATGTACAATGCTTAAAATTCAGAGAGAATGAAGATTCTGAATGGAGAGGAGACTGCCTTAACAGGAAACTTAAAATAAATGAAGAATGAGGGTTTGTTTTTTGAAATAAAAACCTTGTTTTTATTATAAAAATCCACTAGTTATACCAATTTATACATAAATCTCTGGTAAAATCAATAACAAAAAACAACCAAATTAATGTTAATTAAAATGTTCTTCTTCTCTGATTACATTTGAAAAAAAAAAAAACTTTAGTCAAAAATAAAAATTTCTCCTCCTGCACCCTGCCTCCTTCATTCCTAGTCTAAGACTCCAACAGTTCAAAATAATTTCATTTATTAAGGTTACATGAGATTATATGAACACTGCCTCAAACTTTAATGTGGGAATCCCTAATGGTAAAGGAAATGAATGAGTTTTCATGAAGGACTAGGCCCAACTAGCAATGAGTATGAATTCCTTCCATTTTCTTTGTCTTATGTTGGCTTCTGAATAAAAGAACTTGCTTAAAACACATTGGTAATCTAATTAGAAACTGTCATGATCCCTTTTTCATCCTGAAAATGTAAATCTTAACTAAATATTCTTTATTTTAGCCCATTCTGGTTCACTATCTTTCACTATCTTTAAAATGCATTGCTAAAGGCTAATCAGAATTACTCATTTTACTTGTGATACTTGAAGAAATAAAAAATTTTACCAAAATTTTCTATTGAGAAGACTTCAAGCTAAATATTTTACTTACCAACTAGATCAAGTTCCAAGATTTCACATTTTACTCCCAAGGTAGTGAAGAGTTCCTTTACCTGTAACAAAAAAACTTGCAATAAATTTCAGTATCACAAGCTGTAACATTTATGATGGAGTCTAATTAAAATGTGAACTACAAAAAACAACAACAACAATGAAGATAGACCAAGTTTTCTTTTAAAGAGTTTTTACCATTATTTCCCTAGTATCTTTTGAAGTTCAATTTTGAGGAGGATGAACTTGGATAGAGGGGAAAATTGTGTAAGAGGAATGGATCAATGCTCTATACATAAGAGGTATTTAATAAATATTTGCTGAATTTGATTGGACTTTAAATACAAATTTTTTAATCCATGCCTTTTATCTTAGAATCTAGAGTAACTATTGACGCCAAGGCATAAGAGTGGTGAGGGCTAGGAAACTGGGGTTAAGTGACTTACCTATAGGGTCATACAGCTAGGAAGTGTCTAAGGTCAGATCTGAACTATGGTTCTCCAGACTCCAGGCCTGGCTCTCTATCCACTGAGTCACCTAGTTCCCCCTACTTTAAATTATTTTAAAAGAATTGAGAATTTAGGATAGAATGTAATTTAACAATAAGTCAACAAGTATTAAAGCATTGGCTATGTGCTAGCTACTTTGTCACTGGGTATACAAATACAAAAATGAGACCCTATCTTCAAGATGATTATAGTTCACTGGGAGTTATTATATATTTACAGATAAATACAGGCTATCTACAAAATAAATACAGGCTATTTATCAATTTTATTTTTCTCCTTAAAAATTTTCAAACAAATTTATTTTTTATCATAAACCAGTATACTTGAATGGATTGGTGACTTTGTTGGTTTGTGTACTATGCAGGCATCTAGATGGTACAGTAAATAGTACCCTTTGGAGGGGACTTGGAATCAGGGAGACCTGAATTTGAATCCTGCCTCAGAAACTGTGTGACAGATCAACTACCTTCTCTCTGCCTCACTTTACTTATCTATAAAATGAGAATAGCACCTAACTCACAAGACTCTTATTAGGGTCAAATGAAAAATATAAAATATGATATAAAACTTTATAAATCTTTAAGCACTACATAAATACATAAATAGCTATTATATTTTCATGATTATTTTTATTTCCACCCACAAATATAGAAACTTTATTATATTTTAGAATACATGGCCTTTGAAAAACTAAAATATTGCTTCCTAAACATGTTTTATTTAGAGTAAGGCTTCAGTGGAATATGTCTATTTTAGTAGATTAAATTTATAAGTATGTTTACTAACTTATACTTATTTGTAATCCAAAATTATGATAATGACTATCTCTCAAGAAAACTGGGTCTATCTCACTGTAAAGCAGAGAAGATTTTGGGGCCAAAAAAGGTTTATGATGCATCTTGCAGTGGATGAGAACAGGAGTAAGCTTCACTTGAGCCCTTGCAATCAAGTGAAATAATCAATGTTTAAGTGTTTTGTAAGGGTAACACACATGTAAATGTTAGCAATTGCTATGAACCACTTAAACAAATCAAATTCTTCCTATTACTCCAAAGCTTGTTTTCAACAGTCTATTGGATTATGAATTTATTGGGATTATCATTTTACTACCTAGTCAGTCAGTCCTTTGGTCTCAAAATCAATAAGTCTAAAATAGAACCCTTCATCTTGTCCTCAAGACTTGCTTCCTTCTGCTTTTCTATTGGTGGCTACACCATCTTCTAAGGCTCAAAACCTCATTTTTAACTCCTCCCTCTCAGTCACCTTACATATCTAGTCAGGTAACATCCTGAAAGTTCTGGTCTTGGAGCCAAATTAGCTAGCTTTGTAATCCTGGACTAGACATTTCACATCCTAGAGACTGTTTTCCCATCTTTAAAAGGCAGTTACTAATATTATCAATCTCACAAGGTTATAAAATTTTGCAAACCTTAAAGTTTCATAAAAATGTGAGCTAATATTATCATTATACCTTTGTGATTTCTCTCTCTACTCTCAAGGTAAATGACCACTCATTTCTTCTCAGTGAAGCTCCTTAACTGTTATTCTTCCCTCCAGTTTAATCCCCTTTTCCAATTCACCCTTGGTACTCCTTCATCCATCATCTCCCTAATGCACCACTCTGATCATGGTGTGCCTTTACTCAAAAACTTTCACTAGCTGACAATCTCATATTTCTCCTTATAAGATATTCTACAATTAAGATTCCCAGATGTTCATCCCTTGTTCTTCTATCTCATGTCATCCCTTCCCCTATGCTTCAAATTTATTTCAGTACTCTCCAGCTCTATCTGCTTAAATCCCTCCCCTCCTTCAAGATCCAACTCAGATGTCATCTCTTTCACTTATAAGTCAATCCCTCCTTGATCAAATTCTTCACTTTGATCACACTTATTTGTGGATGTGACAATACTTCTTATTAGACTGTAACTCATTTGAATCCACAATAGATATTTCACAAATAATTGAGCTGAATGTACAGTCTAAGGGAAAATCAGGAGCAAGTCATCCAGGACATTAAACAGACCCAATTTAAGCAGAAAGAGATGAAAGTGCAGACCCAATATAAAGCAGAAGAGTAATTTATCACACAAATCATTACGAAATTCACAGCATGGTGAAAGAAGGCAAGAAAATATTTCCTACTTAAGTACTTAACTATTACAGATTTGTACTGTGAGCCAGATCATGCCCTGCTGAGACAGTGATCTATGGTCTTTCTCCACTGTACCACTGAAAGCCTATAGTAAAGGGGTTACTCTGGAACCACGAATGCCCGAATTCTCATAGGCCAAAGAATCCCAATCTTGTCTCCAGCTACCTCAGAAAAAAGTCTACCAATCCGTTTTTAGTCCCAGGAACTTCTAGCTAGGGAGCCACAACTAGCACGGTGCCTGAACCAGACCTGGGGAGCAAGCTATAACTCTCAGTTGCCAATTTTCCCCTCTAGCAGCTTGACAAACCCGGGGAAATAGTGTAATGTGACCTCTTCCCACAGGACTGCGGACCGCCAGTCTCAAAGTCCCTCGAAGAGGCTTAGGCTCATTTTGCCAGGGCAGATCTCACATCTCGGTGCTCAGCCTTCTCTCTCACATCCCAGGTCCATTAATTCTACCCACCACCACCCCATCCTATCCTCGTCCCCCATCCCTGCTAGGCCCATCCTGGGTCCTCCCCCTGTCAAACACAGGCTGACCCCAAGTCTTCATTCAGTTTTGGATCCCTTCACTGTCCAATCCTGGATCCTCCTCTCTCGACCATGACCCTCCCAAGGGCTCCCCAATCCAGTCTCCGTCGTCTAAAGTCCTTACGCCCTGCGGGGAACCCTTTCCCCTAGACGGAGTCCTCACACTATAGCCCCCTCCCTCGTCCAGTCCGGTCTTCCCTTCCCCCGGTCTGGTCCGCGCCACCGCCGTCACCTTGGTGCTGTAGGGGCAGTAGCTCTTACTGAAGATCATCACGCGGTTGGTCTCGATGAGGGTCCAGAGCCGCCGCTTCAGGTCGTCGCGCGGCTCCAGAGTGAAGCAGCTGTTGCCTTCGCGCTGCATGTCAGCCAGAAACGAGGACTGGTCACGGTCCTCCGGGTCCTCCGCTTCGTCGGGCTCTTCAGACCTCGGCGAGGTAAGGACGCCGGAGACGATGCGGGTCAGGATAGTCCCCACCTTTACGGATTGAGGCGGAGGCGCGCTCGACGCCTCCCTCTCACTGCAGAGGACCTGGGCCCGGGGCTACCGAGCGTGCTGTCGTCGGACAACTGCAGCCTCGACCCACAGAAGAAGCGACCGGACTTGGAGCTTCTGACTGACTTTGGGAGGGAAGCACGGGGAAGACGTTCCTGTGTGCGCGTGCGCGCAGCGCCGGCCTCCTAGCCTCTCAGGGCCAGCGGTCCTGCAAGCCGCGAGAATCCCGGAGGGTAGGGAGGGGGAACCTCACCTCCCCCATTACAGCACCCGCCCCCCGCGCGTGCGCCCAGCGCCCTGGCCTTCCTACACGCCTTCTGGTTCTGGCTGAGCCGAAGAGACCAAACCATAGAGTGGGGGTGTTAGGAGCCTAAGACGGGAAACCCGTTTTCCTAAATCTCCAAGAAGTGCCATCAGAAAAATCATATTTACCAAGAATATTAAAATCATACTATTGAGGAAGGAACCTAATAGTGTTGTCAAGGGGAGAGAAATTCATGATGTCCTTTTCTTGATTTCTCCCCCGCCTACTGTTGGCATGCTTTTTGAGATAACCCAATCTGGAGCATGCGTAGAAGTCACCTGCCTTCCTCGGCGCCGGTAGGCCCAGCGGAGGGGGACTACGCTTTTCCTCCCGTATTTGTCCGTTAACCCTCCCAGTTTGTGAGGCACCTTTAGTTCTGCAAAACACTTCCACGCTGTAAAATTTTATAAATTTTTTAAATATAACAATTTATTTATATACGATCCTGTGAGGGAGACCGGGCAGAGAGGTGTATTCCGTTTTTGCATGTTAGGAAATAGGCCGAGAGAGATGAAAGGACTTGTCCCATTCCTGGAGGCCACACTGGGACCGAAAGATTAGGAACTGGAAGATACTTTCGGGCCAAATCCTTTATTTTTGTTTTTGTTTTGCTGAATGGAGCTCCCGGTGAGATGGCTCCGTCTCCCAACGCTGTTGCGGTGCTTCTCTCAATAGTCTAAAAGTATATCATCTATTAAGCACCTGCTGTGTGCCTGCCGCTGTTCTGTGCACTGGGGAAGATACTTCAGAAGTGCTTCAATCTATCCCCCGAGTAAAGCAGTTAGGTGGTGTCGGTCCTGCAGCGGAGTTCAGATTGGTATTTAGATATTACTAGCTGTGTGACCTCGGACTTAGCCCTGTTTGCCTCAGTTTTCCCATATGTAAAATGAGCTGGAGAAAGAAACGGCAAACCATTCCAATATCTCTGCCAGGAAAACCCCAAATGGGATAAAGAAGAGTCCCATGTAACTGAACAACAAAACCTGAGGGACTGAGCTTTGGCAGTTTGAGATGAGGAAAGGTTTAGTGTAAAAGATTCCTGAGCTGTGATCTTAAAGGAAGAGGACTCTGGTGCAAAGGAAAGGAGAATGTGTACATTCCAGGCTTGGGCAAAAGCACAGAAGCTGGAGATGCAGTCTTTAAGATTTATTCTTGAGTTAGTATGTGACTCAGTAAGTGTCCTAGGTGGGACTTGAACTGAGGTCCAGAAAAAGTATGCCCTTTGTCCAAGATCACAGATAGAAAGGGGTGCAATCAGTCAACCAACAGACATTTATCAAGACTCTGGGTTCAGAGGATATAGGATACAAAGACAGAATCAACAGGTCTCTGCCCCTTGAGATTATTCCATTCCAACATGTTTAGGAATTTATCATTACTAATAGGTACACAAAACTGATCAAAGGTAACCTTAAGGGTGGAAAAGGCAAAAACAGGAAAAGTGTCATATTGAAACTTAGATCCTCTAACCCATCATATTCATTGTTCTGTTTACTATACTTTTATACTTAAATAGAAAGATAAGATAAAAATCTGAACTCATTATCCCAGTGAAGAGAAGGCTTTGTTTACATCCAGGCAGCTAAGATTGTGGAGTGCCAGGCCTAGAGTTAGAAAGAATCATTCCTGATTTCAAATCTGGCCATAGACACTTAAAACTGTGTGATCCTACACAAGTCACTTAACCCTGATTGCCTCAATTCCTCATTTGTGAAATGAACTGGAGAAGGAAATCACAAATGACTCTAGCCTCCAAATGGGGTCACAAAGAGCCAAACATGACTGAAACTACTGAACGACAACTATATCTCCCACTTCAATCTTGAGATTTAGAAAGGGAAATTAAGAGCATGTGGGGATCTAATTTATCATCTACTATGATTTTGGAAAATTCTTTCTTAAACCAAACCCTTTTTGGTTAGGAGAAATAGGATTTTCATTCCCCCTTAAAATCATGAGAGTTGGAAAGATCTGATTACCACAATGAAAAAGTCAGGGAATTTCTCTCCCACCCAGAAAATCCATGGAGTTCCTTTCTATTAGATAAGGAAATCCCTGAGAATAATAAACTACGATCAGTCAGTAAACATTAAGCACCTACTATTTGCCAGGCACTGCTAAATTCTGAGGATGCAAGGAGAAGTTAAAAAGAGTTCCTCTTCTCAGTTCACAATCTAATGGTAGAGACAACAAGCAAATAGTTATGTACAAATAAACTATATTTATTTAGGGGAGATATATTTATCTCAGGGGAGAAAATGGAAATACTCTACAGAAGGAAGACACCAAAATTTTAGAAGATTGCAAAAAACTTCCTGTAGAAAGCAAAATTTTAGGTGGGGTTTGAAGGAAGCCAGGAGGCAGCGATGAAGGCAAACATTCTAGATATAGGGGATAACTGGTGAAAATTAGTGAAACTGGGAAAAAAGTTTCTTATTTGAAGAACAATAAGGAGGCCAGTGTTATTGGATCAAAAAGTACATGTGTGTGGGGAGGTAGGAATGTCAGAAGACTGGAAAAGTGGGGGAGGGGTAGGTTATGAAGGCCTTTGACTACCAAAAAGGATTTTATATTTGAATCTGGAGTTGATAGGGAGCTCCTGGAATTTACTATAAAGGTTACTGATTGTGGTAGGGATTGATATGGTCAGATCATTAATGTAGGAAGATCCTTTAATAGCTTTTTTCTTTAAAGATTCAAAGAAAAGGAAATAGCAAAAAGTGAAGGAAAAGGTAGAAAAGGAATGTAGAAATGGGGGATTACAGGAATTAACAAGAAGACTGGTCAATCAATAAACAATCTGCTGTGTGTCAGGCACTGTAATAAATTTGGGGGATAAAAAAAGGCAATAAATAGATAGTCCCTTCCCCCAAGGAGCTTACAATTTAATGGGGAAGGCAACATGTAAACAAATATATACAAAGCAAACTATTACATACACAATAAATAGGAAATAATTAACTGAGGGAAGGCATTGGAATTAAGAAGAGTTAAGGAAGGCTTCCTCTAGGAAGTGTGACTTTAGCTGGGACTTAAAACCAGAGAAATCAGTAGGTAGAGTTGAGATGACAGTACTCCAGCCAGAGACAGCCAGAAAAAAAAAAAATCACCAGAGCTGAGAGATGGGAGTGTCATATTCATGGAACAGTCAGAAGGCCATTGTCACTGGATTGGAGAGAACACGGGGAAAGAGAGAGAGAGAGATGTAAGAAGACTGGAAAGCTAGAAGAGGGCTTGGTTATGCTCTGAAACATTTTGTATTTGTTCCTGGAGATAATAGGGATCAACTGGAGTTTGATGAGTTAGGAAGGTAACTTGGTCAGATCTGCAATTTAATAAAATCATTTTTGTGGTTGAATAGTGGTTAGCAAAGGTCAGAGTTTCAGAGGAATTGAGATGAATATAAAACAGGCCTCAGTAATATGTCTTTGCTTTTGTTTTCTTTTACTAGATTTTCATACCATATCTTTTCTCAATTGTCAGTTTAGTAAATGTTGTTGATCAAACGATCATCCAGAGTCTTCAAGAAAAGGTTAAATTATTTTCTGTGTCCTGAGTTTACTAGAGAAGTAAAGTATCCCTTCAAAAGTTTTGAGACAACAGTTTTAGTATAAAAATTGTGACTTACCATTTATCTAGAATACCCTGCTTCCCAACCTGACAGATAACTTTCTGTGTATTCTTCTATATCTCCCCTGAGTGCCTGCCCCTTAAAGAGGTCAAATGGGCTCTGGGGAGTGAGGAAAGGAGGGTTCTGAGTTAGGAAAAGGATGAAAAGGGAGAATTTGCAAAAGGTGGATGTGTGGGGTTTCCTTCAAATGAGATTATCCTGGCTTTGTCTCTTATTACTTTATGACCATGGAAAAATTACTTATCTTCTTTGATTTCAGTTTCCTCTTCAGTAAAATGAAGAAGTTGAATGAGATGATGTGTTTAGTCTCTTCTAGCTGTAAATTCTATGAACTTTGATGTTCAAGAAATGATTATATTTCACTAAGTGAAGTTGGCAAGAAGCAGGTGGAATTTTGGAGAAATAAGATTTTAAGAAATGAGAAGATGTTTGACCTACCAAGAGTGTTTGTTTATATACTATCTAGCTCTGTAGGCATGTTTGGTAGAGATGCCCATTAGTCAATACACACTTATTGAAGATAATGTTAATACTATTTTCTGCCCCCAACAGTGTTTTGTACCTATGCTTTTGAATAAATGTATTTGACAAATACTTTTGAAACATCTGTTATGAGCATAGAATGAAGAGCAACATGCTCTGTCACTTTGGGCAAATCACCTAATCTCTATGTATTTCATTTGCCTCCCTTGGAACAAATACAGTGAGATATGTACTACCTATTTCACAGAGTTTTAAGAAAGCTGTTTTGTAAATTGTAAGTAAAGCATTAGCTAAATGTAATCATTTAAAATAATTTAAGCTATAGACTTTTAAAAATGTAGTTATTAGGATATTTCAAAAAGTAATCTGAAATACACATGTGAAAGAAGGGTTAAATAATAGGAAATAGTTTAGGAAGCATCACCAGACAAATTATGTGGCAAAAATATTTAGCCAAAAGTTCAAAGGAAGAAGGAATCACAATTGGTTAGAAAAAGCAGGGAAACCCTTGAAGTGAGAATTCAGACAGAATTAATTCTTAAATTTACAGACTCATAGAAATTTAGCATTGAGAGGGAAGTTAATTACCCCTCCTTTTGTAGATGAGGAAGCTGAGACCCAAAGAATTGAGATTTCTTGTTCATATGGCATATAATTATTGGTGGAACAGAGAAAAAGGGAAATGTTTTCAGGTATGATTTAGCTAAACTTTCAGCCTGTATCCTAGTCCAATACCTTGGATACATCTGTTGGCAAAGGCACAACTCATTTAATGAGCACACCTTGTTCTCGTTCAAGTCCCCAGAGACATTAAGAGGCCGTGTCCTTCCCATACTTCCTTACTTGATCTTCTAAATCTTATCACACACTGCACATGTAGTGCATGTTTTTCTGCTTTTGAGTGAACCGTTTTGTGTGTCCCAGGAAATTAGAATAGTACTGGGAAGGATCAATAGCTTAATTATAAACATGAGAAGGAAAAATAATCTTGATCCTTCAAAAATGACAAGACTGAATAAAATATGGTAAATATCCATCTAACCTATGTCCTCTCTGGTCCGGAAAAAAGTTCTAAGTGGGGTGTCATTAGGTGATCCCCATCAGGGACTCTGTTCAGAGGTCAGAGAAAAAAAACCCACCTAATATTTTCACTTGACCTTGGTAGTTGGGGAGGGAGGAGAGAGAGGGCATAAACCTAGGTGCCCCTCATCGTGCTGAGCACAAGGAGTACAAATACAAGCAGAAAGAAAACCCCTGCCTTTAGGGAGCTTACATGCTAATGAGGGAAGACCCCCCACCAAACTAAGGGGGATAGAGGCAAAGGTAACTGGCTCCGAGCTTCGTAGAAAAAGTGTGAGGGAGGCAGGAATTAGCCCGGAGAGGAATGGAAGATGTGGCTCTTGTGGGAGGATGCTCATCAGAGAGAAAGGCTGAAGAGGGCAAAGTGCAGTTGGGGGGGGGGGGGGGGAAGCGAGCATCCAGGATGGAGACGTTGTAGAGCGCTGCAAAGAAAGCCTGGTTAAGTGAGGGGGGCTGCCTGGACAGGAGCAGCTGTCACTCCTCTAGGACTGTTTGTCCAGCTGCCCCCGGCCTCCCTCAGCTCTTCCCTTCAGGCTGAATCGAATGACATCACATATTCCACTGGCATCCTCATCCAAATGTTTGAGAGACCATGGCAGGAAGGAGCTTGGTTCCCTCCCTCGTTGTCAGCAGCAAGTGTAGGCTCGGGGGTCATTTCCGCAAGTCTACGAGAAATCCTCTTAAGCATCTCTTGAGTCTGGGGGTGACAGCCAAGACCCTTTTCATGGTCAGACCCAAGACTTCCTCAGTAGGTGTTTCTAAAGCCAAACGCCAGATGGCACTGCAGCTTCTTGAGAAAACACGATGACCCCCCTCATACCTTTTTTTTTTTTTTTTGATAGTACAGCCTTCCCTCTTTTCAAATGCAGATTATTGGGTTTTTGGATTATTCAGGCATCACTTCTTCCATTTCATTGCTTGCAAACATCTCCACCGGGCCAAGGGAAGAGAAAGGAGGAGAGATCCAGTCAAATTTGATACTTGTTAACAGCTCTGGTAAAAGGTTTGATATAAGGAGAAAGCTGAAACATGACTAAAATTCGGTTTTAAAATCATCTGGCCATGGGAGGAATGCTAAAGCCCAGAACAAGCTGAGGCTTGCCTTGAATACTAAGGATAACCGGGAGCTGGCTAGATAAGTCAGGCAGCCAACAGCATTCATTGATTGCTTACTTATGTGTACCCAGCCTTGTAGAGGAAGGAGATCAAAACAGGGGGGACGAAGGGGCTTAGCTAATGGCGAGGTATTTGTTGGAGGTCTTTATTTTTGGCTAGAGCAGCTGGAAATTTAACTTGTCTTAATGAACGTTTCATTCTTCAGAAGATGGGGGCAGCAACCTGGCAGAATTGTTATCCCGTATCCAATTCTGCCCATGGAGGACCATGACATTATAACCCAACTGATAAGCCCGACTCCCCAAGGACCCCGAGTGAAGTGGCTTGCCTAGATTCACACAGCAAGGAAGTACCATCACACCAATGTGGGATTTGAACCCAGGTCCTTGGACCCCAAATTCCACTATGCCACATTGCCTCCCAGAGAGTTTAAATTCAAAAATGATTGGGATCTTGAGAATAAGTGACCACGTGTATAAGGAGGGAACTTTTAGTGTGTAATGTAGCAACACCTTTTATTTGGAGACAGTAACTTTCATAGAGTTCAGAGGAAACATCTGAGTAAAATATGGCAGGCCAAGGGGGCAGCTGGGTAGCTCAGTGGATTGAGAGTCAGGCCTAGAGTCGGGAGGTCCTAGATTCAAGTCTGGCCTTAGACTCTTCCCAGCTGTGTGACCCTGGGCAAGTCACTTGACCCCCATTTTGCCCACTCTTACCACTCTTCCACCTAGGAGCCAATAAACAGAAGTTATGGGTTTAAAAAATAATAAAAGTTCAAAATGAGAAGTTGTGTCTTGCCCACAGCTTGTATGAATCCCAGGTAAGACTTGAACTCAAGTCTTCCAGACAGGGCTGATTCTATATCTCCTATACCACATTTGCCTCTCTACTGAAGGTAATCATGATAAGGCAGGATGCAGAAAAGGCAGCCCTATTTACCTTTTGCTTTTCCCTACAAAGGAGAGGGATCTTTAAGTGCAAGAATTATAAATAGCTCCTTTTGTAGCGGGGTGTCCAGAGTGCTATCAAAGAAGCTTGGGTCGAATTGAGATTATGGAGGGCCTTGAACGCTAACATAAGGAGTTTAGATTTTGTTTATAGATCCACTAACGGTTTCCCAGTGGAGTCCTTGGACTTGTCAATGGTTCTGTGAACTTCAGTGACAAGGCAGCAGGCGGAGGGTAGTCCGAATGCCTCTGACCTTTACACAGAACAGGATTTACTTTACTAAAGCAAAGTGGCGAAATGGGAGCTTAAGAGCCCAAACGGGTGATAAATCTCTGACAAGAGACATTGTATAAATTGGGGCTTCCGGAATTTATCATTCACACTGCCTGCTGTGCATTCTTGTGCTGCTGCAGGATAAAATAAATTGGTCTCGCTAAGGGAACGGCAGGAAGCATTTGAATATTCCCTACTCTGAAACGGTAACCTTTTTTAACTCTGCAGACCTCGTTTCCCTGGAGTGGAGAAGGCCATCTGCGTGGAGGATAGATCTTAAAAATCACAAGTGATGTGCACAAGTGGGAGTCAAAGTTGGGGCTAAGGCCCCTGCACAAGGGTTCCATTGAGCTCTCTTGGTAGAACTGACTAGAATTTAAAAAAAAACAACAACCCTTCATTTAAATACTCTGTAGGAAAATTGTCTATTTGACTTCTTAAAGTGAGTAGAAGATAACTTAGAAAAACCCCTGAGCTCTTCTATTCTGGGGTACTTAGCAGGTTGCTTTCTCCCCATTGGAAGCCACTAATACTATACTTAATAGCCTGGTAGCAGAATGGATTTATATATATTTAATTTGCTCTGGTTTTACAATAGACAATTTGAGAGATCCCAACCCCCCTGGTGAGCAGTTTAGGCTAGCTCAAGTAGGGAATATCTTTGAAATTCTGGACATAATCTTTTGAGCTTTAAGATAAGAGTTAATGGTTTGAGGTTCTCAAAGTACTTAATTAATTTAAAAAAACCTCTCTAAACTGGATATTAATAAAGCCAATTTTCACATATCTCTGGTAATGGGAGAAAGGCAAGCATTAGAAATGGGATCCACAGATAATCCTAAAATCTTATTTTGGTCAATAATTTCAATCTTCTCCATTAAACCTTTTTTTCCAAGAGAGACTGCAAGAAGTTCAAATGACTGGTTTGAGTCTAAGCTCCTCTAGTTTCCCTTGTCCTCTTTAGTGTAGGTTCCAGTGGTTAACAGCCAAAAAAGCAGGCAGATAAAGACAGATTTGTGTGTATTTGTGTGTTGTTTCATGTTTCAAAAAATATTTGATTGGCCTTTCTCTGCAATTAGATTATAGGCTATGCAAGAGCAGGAAATATGTCTTCTATTTCATAGAATTTTAGAATTCTAGACTATCAGAGCTGAAAGGTACCAAAGATGTCATCTAGTCAAACCCACAATGAAAAAGATCCCTTGACAAACGGTCATCTAACTAGCCATCTCTTGAAGACTGCCAGTGATAAGAAACACATCGCATCCGGAGTCAGTCCATTTTATTTTTAGACAGTTATAATTGTGGGCAAGTTTTTTCTTATGTTGAGTAGAAATCTGTCATCATATTCCAATAGTTGCTCCTAGTTCTCTCCAAAGCTAAGCAGAACCAATGCAATCACTATTCCATAGGAAAATTCCTTTCAGATACAGGACAGATGATCATGTCTCACCTATGCCTTCTTCTTCTTTTTAATCTTTATCTTCTATCTTAGAATCAATATTGAGTTGATTGATCCTAAGGCACAACAATAAGAGCTAAGCACCTGGAGTTAGGTGACTTGCCCAGGTCATATGGCTAAGGAAATGTCTGAGGTCAAATTTGAGTCCGGCTCCTCTCCAGGTCTAGCTCTCTATCCACAGAGCCACCTAGCTTCCCATCCCTTAGTCTTCTATTTTACATGCTAAATGTTTCTATTTCTTTCCACTGATCCTTATATAGTATGATTTCTAGCCTCTCTGATCATCCCATGGTTTGGACATGTTCCAGATTATAAACATTTCTCCACTGTAAATTATGGTAACCATAACTATTTTTATTTTTAAAAATCCAACCAATTAGATTGAAACACACTCATCAAATATTTTTTTAAAAGCTCACAGATAGCAGATTAAAAACTCTAATATATCTGATAGCCAAGATATATAGGAAATTAACACAAATGTATAAAGCCAAGAACCGTTCTCCAGTGGTTAATGGTCAAAAGATATGAATAAACAGTTCTCAGAGAATAATTGCAAACTACAATCCTATGAAAAATTTCCCCAGATCACTAATAGAGAAATGCAAATCAAAACAACTCTGAAGTTTCATCCCATGATCAACAAATTGGCAAAGATGTCTGAAGACTAGAATGGTCATTGTTGGGAATGATGTAGAAAGACAAACACTTTAATACTCTAGAAGGAACTGTTTGTTCATCCTTTGTTTTCAAAGGTCAACGACATCCCAGAGCTAACTTGCTCATGATTTGGTCTTAAGTGATGCAGAGTTGCATCAGCCTCCTTCTGTCTTCCAGGGCCATCCGTGCCTAGTGACAAGACAAAAGTCAGGGTGCCTGGTGATGACCTGGCATGACCTTGGCATCTCGGATGTCTGACTAAACTCCACACACTCTGCAATGACTGCTTTTGCTGCCTTCATGGCTGTTGGAATGCTTTATTCTCATCTACCTGCTCTACCAGAGGAAGTCTTCACTGGGCTGGGGTAGACATTTCCTTGATTCACTGACAGGTTTGAAGCCTGTTGCTTACCCTCAATCTGATTTAGCCTGTCTGCTAAGACAGTTTTATGAGGGTGAGGCTGCTGCTCATGCTACAACTTCTTGGAGCCGTGAGTCAAAGTTGGTGAAAGGAGGACATCATAGGTGGATGAGCATCCCTGAAAAAGACTTGACAAGTCCAGAGGGGCAACTCCTCGAACACTTCATACACCTCTGGAAGGAACTATGAATTGGTCCAACAACAACAAACCGTGATTTCTATGTAATTAAAATGACCAAGATGTATTACTCTAAAGGAGAGTTAAGAAAATCCACATCCTTCCCCTGCAGAGGTGGAGGACTATGTGAAATATTGCATATTTTGGCAGATAAAGCTGATGTCCTGATTATTTTTGTGTAACTGCTTTTTTTATATTTCTTTTTAAATCTTTGTTACAAGATATACAGATCAGAAGATGAAGGTAAGAAATGAATGTGATGTAAAGGCAAAAGTTATCAATATTAATCAGTAAAACTATTCTGGAAAGATAGGTTGCAGTCAGTTTGTGAAAGGCATTAAAGACAAGAGGAATTCGTGTTTTCTCCTACAGGGAATGAAGAGACACCAAAACTTCTTGAGTGGGGAAGAAGCATGTTGAGACCTGCATTTTAGAAATATCCATTTGGCAGTTATGTGGAATATAGTTTGGAAGGGAGAGGCTGAAAGCAGGAAAACCAGTTAGACTATTTCAAAAGTCTGGGGAAAAAGTGATGTGAATCTGAACTAGGGTGGTGGCTGTGTGAGTGGAGAGTAGGGTATAAATAGGAAAGCTGGTTTAGAAGGGGGACTCACAAGACTGATTGAATATTGGTGGTGAGGGAGAGTGAAAAGTTGGAGATAACTCCAAATTTGCAAATCTGAGTGGCTGGAATAATGGTAGAGTCCTTTACAGAACTAGGAGAATCAGGGGAAAAGATAAGTTTAAGGAGAAATATAATGAATTCTGTCTTTGATATGTTGAGTTTGAGATGGCTACTGCTTATCCACATGGAAATATTTAGCAAGCAGTTGGTGATGTAAGACTAGTTTAAGAGAGAAATTACCGAGTATTTATTTGGAAGTCAACTACATAGAGATAATTCCTGGGTACATTGGAGTTGATTAGATCATCTAAAAAGAGAAAAGAAGAGGGTCTAGGGTGGAGCTGTGGTGGGCATTGAAGTAAAGAGGAGAGAGCATCATCATGGAAACCAAAGGATAAGATAATATTCAGGAGGAGAAGAGTGTCAAAAAGCTGCAGAGAGGAAAAGAGGGTTGAAGATTGAGAAAAGGACATTGGATTTAGCAGTTTAAAGATCATTGGTAAATTTGGAAAGAACAGTTTTAGTCAAATGATGAATTGGAAAGCCAGATTGCAAAGGGTTGAGAGAGTGGAAGGTGAGAAAGGGATAACAAAGATGACATTTTTTAGTGATTTCTCTGTGAAATGGAAGAGAAATATAGAACAGTATCTTGAGGAGATGATATGTTCAAGGATTTTGTTTTTTGTTTTGTGTTTAAAAAAATGAGGAATACCTGGGCATTTGTTGACCACAGAGAAGAAGTCAGTAGATGAGAGATTGTGGTGGTGGTTGTCTTTCATATCAAGGAAGACCAGAATGGCATAATTGATGATGCCTTTTGACTCAAGCATAAATTTGGCTTAAGTAAGGCAGAGTTGCACAAATTCATTGGGCTCACTCTCTCTTCCAAAGTCATCAAAGTTCAGGGACAGTCTTAAAGTCAAGATGACTGGTGATGGATAGGGATGCAGTGGATCACCTTGGCTTCTTTGATGTCCATCCAAGCTCTAAGTCTTCACAATGCCTGCTGCCTTCATTACCTTTGGGACAAATTGTTCTTATCTGCCTTGTCCTGCAGGAAAAGTCTCCAAAGGCCTCAGGTAGACATCCCACTGATTTATGAAATGGCTTGAGACCTGTTGGTTACCCTCAACCTGGGTGAGCTCACATGCTGAGACAGTTTATTGAAGGGTGACTGTGGCTCATGCCAAGGCTTCTTAATGCCACTGATGAGAGCTAGGTGGCAGGTGGACACCAAAGGAGGAAAACAATCCCAAAAAGGGCACAGCAAGCCCTCATATTGGAGGAACTAGTCATCCATGAACATCCTGTATGCCTTTGAGGTTAGATAGTCTTAATTTATCAGTATGGTATGACCACCTCTAACTCTATTCAGCAATACCTGAATAGGAACAGAAGGAAGTTGTTGGGATTAATCCATTTACAATCTCCCTGAAACTCAGATTTATCATCTACAAAATGAGGAGGTAAGGCAAGATGACCCAGAAGATCCCTTCTGGTTCTATATCTGTGATCCTATAGTCCTTAGAACCATAAAAGAGTAATGTTAAAAAGAATCTTGAAGAAGGTCACACGCAACACCCTTATTTTACAGTTGGAGAAACTGAGTTAAGAAAGTACATTGGTCAAAGACACAGCTAACTCTTGCTAGAAACCTAATTCTTCCATGAATTGAAATGAATGAAAACCTAATGACTTCCAGAGCTCTTCCCATTATATCATGCTTTCTCACTTTTACATTTTCACATCTACCAAAGGATACCTCTCAATCCATAATCATTTTTAGAAAGAGAAGATGTTATAATGATATTCCTTTTTCACTCTCTCTACCCTTCTTGCTCACCCTCCTTTCTTCCAGGTCTCTTATTTCTTCTCTCTCACCCTTTATCTCTATCTCACTGATGCAAATTTGAGTACAGGTGATCCCTTGTGTTACTGTCTTTTGGATTTTCTTGGTTTTGTACACCACAAGAGAATCTCTCTACCATTTCCTAAAAATGCCTTCCAAAGACAGACAGTAAAAGTGGTTGAGTTGGAAACAGTTATATCAGCTGAGTTTACTTAAAATCAGAGTACCATTTGTTATATCCATAGCTCCATTTCCAATTCTTCCACTTTTTTCTCAAAAATTGGTTAATGATCTCATAAAACTGGTTAAAGTACTTTAACCTCCCAAATATAGTTCTATTTGTTCCAGTTTGCTCAAGAAAACCCACATGTGCGTGCGTATGCTCACACACACATCTTTTCATAATCATCTAAGACTCTTTTCTCAGAGATTTATTGGACACTATCAATAAGCTTTCAAAGATTCAGATCCTTAATTTATAACACTAATGATTATTGATTATTAAAATCTCCATGGATTTTATAGTTTTTTTTATTTTTATATTTAAAAGAAACATGTCTTTTATAACCTACCATGCATGAAGCTGGTGGAAATGTGTTGAGAAAGATTCTAAAACTGGTTTCTTTTTTTCTTAGAATCTTGGAGATAGAAGAGACCTTAGAAATCATCTAAGACAACCTCCTTCATTTGATAGATGAAGGAAATAAGCCCCAAATGGGGAAATGATTCACCCAAGTTCACAGAAGTACTTAGTGACTAGGAAAGGAGAGGTCTCCTGATTCCCAGTCTGATTCACTTTCCACTACACTATTCTGTCTTCTCTCCCTCTTTTAAAACAACTTCATGGATTAGTATATAAATAACACTTACAAACAAAAAAGCTTGTACACTACTTCCTTGTGGGTTTGACATATGGTGGTAATGTGCTGGAAACCTGCAAAACGTAAAAACGATAAAGTAGGCTTCATCGCTCCCTTCATTTATCAGGTTACAATGAGTGATGGATACAAGATGCTGAAGAAAGAAAATCCACACAGTCTGGGAGTGGGTATGAATTTTTTAGCTTCCAGAAAGAGATACTTTCATAGCACACACATGATTTGAATTCTGAATTATGACAATGCACAGTGCTAGATTAGAGAAAAACTTCAAGGCTTTGTTCATATTTTTAAAAATTCCAAGATTTGGGCACTCCCATGTTATTATTGCAAGAAAATAGAAGAAACTCTCTCCCTTGTCTAAAACCACAGAGAGGGTGGTTTCCCTTACACAGTGAATGTCAAGGGTGGATTATAGGCCCCCTTTGATAATAATACCTTGCACTCATAAGAACACTATACGCAAAATTCTTTTCACGTTCATTATCTCTTTTATCCTTACAATAACCATTTGAGCTAAATTGTACAAGTGTTATTGTATTTTACCAACAAGGAAATAAGTTAGAAAGGTTAAGCAACTTGCCCTAGATCACAGATTAGTTATAGTCAGAGCTAGAACTCAAATCCACTTGTCCTGATATTTAAGTTTAGTGCCCTTTATACTACTCTGTGTTAACCCTATGTTGTCTGAAGGACTATATTTGGTCATTTAAATATTATTGCAAATTGTATTTGCAATATTGGTGTATTGGTGGACCAAGGCGATAGGAAATGTTAAGAAAGTAGTTCTGAGGGGGCAGCAGGGTGGCTCAGTGGATTGAGAGCCAGGCTCAGAGAAGGGAAGTCCTGGGTTCAAATCTGGACTCAGACACTTCCTAGCTGTATGACCCTGAGCAAATCATTTAATCCCCATTGCCTGGCCCTTGCCATGCTTGCGTCTTAGAATCAATACAGAGTATATTGTACCAGATAAGATAGACAGTAAGGGTTTTAAAAAAAAGTTCTGCCATGGGTTAAGGATACTGAGGTGCCCCTGAAGAGCCCAGATTCTCCTATATCTCTTTTGCATTCACTGTGCTGATATTTATGCTGCAAAGTGAATGGGACTTGTGGAGGTTGGGTGGTGGTCTCACCACTATGTCCTATGTCTGGCTTATGTTTTCTATAGATTTCCCTCTATTAGCAAGTTGCCTTGTGCACCTACTATGGGCTATTTAGAGAAACCAAATAGTCATACAGGGATGAATAATAAACAGTAGAAGACTGTATAGTTAAATGTTACAGAATGTGCTCCAGACTTGGTACTGTAAAGGTTTTAAGGAGATCAATAAAGGCTGGATTAAGCAGGGAAGGTCTCATGGAAGAGGTCTTAACCTCAGCCTAACAGCATATATAGGCGCTGACATGGGACACATATGGATGAAGAAACAGAATAAGTCATGAGAATGCTATGTTCATAGATACACACTGGAGCTGATGTAATTCAGGGCTTGAGGCATAGAGGAGAGTCAATGATTTGAAAAAATATTGGTCTGTAATAACGGTCTTATTCTATTCTTCTTTTCAGTGAGTCTCTCCTTTTTAAAATGGTTTTTCTAAATGACTTCAAGAGAGAGGATCTCTTCCTAACTCTTCTATGAGGTACTATTATGTCTGTTTGGTTCATATGAGAATCCTTGACACTGTCAGAAATCGAATTGGCCAGGTTGTATTGCTGCTAAAACTTCTCTTTTCATTCCCAGCCACATGATATAGATTACAAATTTGGATCAGGATTCAAATCCTTGGTCTACCACATCCTATCTTAACCTTGGAAAAGCCAATTAACTTCTCTACCTTAATTTATTTGTAAAATGAGAAGACTGGATTAGATTATTAGAATCCTATAATCCTATAAATTTTCCAGTGGACACAGTGAACTAACATGAGACAAAGTCAGTACAGTTGCACCGTGGGATGTTACATTTATACTTCTTTTTAATGTGAATAAAAGGTAGAAAGATCACAACTCATCTAAGTCTTCTATTCCTTTGTACTTCTTGTTTTCCCATCACTTCTTCATAGAGGATCTTCCCAATACACCAGAAATCTTCCTTTTGGACCTTTAATACTTCATATATAACTCATGCTCTGAGTTGATTATCTCAACTCTTAAAGAGTCAGGGCCCCAGAGGTAAATGGTTACTAATAAAATATCCCATCAAAATTCTATGGCAGGGAGCAGCTGGGTGGCTCAGTGGATTGAGAGCCAGGCCTAGAGATGGGAGGTCCTGGGTTCAAATCTGGCCTCAGACACTTCCCAGCTGTGTGACCCTGGGCAAGTCACTTGACCCCCATTGCCTATCCCTTACTACTCTTCTGCCTTGGAGCCAATACGGTGTAAGGGTTTAAGGTAAGAACAGAAGGTAAGGGTTTAAAAAAAGAATTCTATGGCTCACTGTCCCACAATATCCAAGAGTTAACCTTGAGTGAGCATACATCTTGGTTGCATTATTCATTCAATATTAATATCCAGATATCAAAACAAAGTTATCCTAATGGTTGTACATAGTAAGGAATCTTACATCATCTTAACATATGCTTAGAAGCCTCCTATATGAGGTCCTTATTTATTTAGAGGAGGTTAGCCTAACAACCCACAGTGGACTCCTTAAAGAAGAACCTTTAAGGCTACATTTTGTTCAACTAAGAAAAATGTTTTAATAGGAAATAATAAATAAATAAATGGGATATTGAAACCTCTATACCTTTCTGGCAATTTGTAACTTAAGATGTGGGTTTTATAGAAAATTTCTGTTAAAACTGGTCTGTTCCCTTCTAATTTTTTAAGGAACTCATTTATTTATATATTTTTACCAATTACATATAATATGACAAATTTCCACATCAGTTTCCAAAGTTATATGATCCAAATTGTCTACCTCTCTCCCTTCCCTCCCCCCTCCCAGGGCTGGCAAGCAATTTTATCTGGTTTATACATATATTATCATGTAAAACCTATTTTCATATTGTTCATTTTTGTAAGTGAACAATCACATAAATCCCAAACCCCAAAACAAAAACCCAAATAAACAAGTAAAAAACTTTTTGTTTTCATCTACATTCCCATTCCAACAGTTCTTTCTCTGGTAATGGATAGCATTTTTTGTCATAAGTCCCTTGGAATTGTCCTGGGTCATTGTATTGCTGAGAGTAACAAAGTCTACCACAGTTGGTCATTTCACAATATTGCTGTTACTGTGTAGTGTTCTCCTGGTTCTGCTTATTTCACTCTGCATCAGTTCATGTAGATCTTTCTAGCTCTTTCTGAAATCATCTTATTCATCATTTCTTTTTTTTTTCTCCATTTTTATTGTCATGCAAGCTCACTTCCATATTGGACATTGTTATAAGAACACACTCATAACCAAAACCTTAAAATAAAACCAAAGATACACTAATGTGAAAGATGACTCCAACAGTTTTTTGGAGGTGGATGGCATTCCCCATCATGTCTTTCAGGATTATCCCAGATCAGTGCATTGCTGATAGTAGCCAAATTTTCACAGACAATCATCCAATATTGCTGTTATTGTACATAATGTTCTCCCAGTTCTGCTTATTTCTCTCTGCATCAGTTCCTGCACATCTTTTCAGCTTTTTCTGAAATCATCCTGTTTATCATTTCTTATAGCACAATAGTATTCCATTACCAACATGTACCACAATTTATTTTGCCATTCCCAGTTGATGGACAGCCCCTCAATTTCCAATTCTTTGCCACCACAAAAAGAGTAGCTATAAGTATTTTTATACAAGTAGGTCCTTTCCCCATTTTTATTATTTCTGGGATACAGACCTAGTAGTGGCATTACTGAATTAAAGGGTATGCACAGTTTTATACCCTTTTGGGTGTAGTTCCAAACTGACCTCCAGAATAGTAGGATCAGTTCACAACTCCACTAACAATGCATTGGTGTCCCAATTTTGCCACATCCCGTCCAAAATGTATCACTTTCTTTTACTCTCATATTGGGCAATATGATAGGTGTGAGGTTGTTTTAACCTCAGGGTTGTTTTAATTTACATTTTTCTAATCAAGAGGGATTTAGAACATTTTTGCGTATTATTATTGATGACTTTGACTTCTTCATCTGAAAACTGCTCATTTATGTCCTTTGACAATTTGTCAATTAGGGGATGACTTGTGGTCTTATAAATTTTACTTAGTTCTTTATATATTTGAGGGATGAGACCTTTATCAGAGAAATTTGTTATAAAATTTTCCCCAGTTTGTTGTTTTCCTTCTAATCTTGGGTACACTGGTTTTGTTTGTACAAAAACCTTTTAATTTAATATAGTCAAAGTTATTCATTTTACATCTTATAATGATTTCTATCTCTTCTTTGATCATAAATTCTTCCCTTCTCCAGAGATCTGACAGTTAAACTATTATATGTTCCTCTAATTTACTTCTAACATCACCCTTCCCTTCTAACATTTTCAAAAATGTCCTTCATCTGTATGTCATTTTCATAAAAATTTTATTGACATGAGGAAGGAATATGGGTCAATAATTGCTCATTTCTTGTTAGCCAACTTTTTTGGTAATAATGGCATTCACCACTTCTTCCCATTTGTTTGGTATCTTACTCTCTTTAGGAGTGAGAAACTGATCTTTCAGTGCTTTCAAAATTATGTCAACTTTAGCAGGATTTCTTCTGAATGCATTTGGTCTAATATAGCCACTCTTCCCAACTTCATTTTCCTAAATATCATTTACACTTCTTCATATGGTACTGAAACATTAAAACCCCAAATGTGGTCATTCTGATGCCAACAATGATAAGAACAACTCACCTTAGAAATGCTGGCACATCTGTCCCATTTTGCATCCATTTGTTGTCCTTCCAGTTTCATCTATTAATGTTCTCTGGATAATATGACTTGGTTGGGTCTTGTGCCCAGTTTTCTGCAGGCTCATTTTCTCCTCCATTACTTTCCACTGTTTGGCAAGGTGATATTTCTCCTAATCTTCCCTCATTCTCATCCACGATTTTTTTTATTCAGATATACTCTTCGTTGCCTCACATTGAAAGCATTTGTAATTCCCATGACTCAACTTATTTAAAATAGTGGAAATAGCCTCTTAACACCATAATGTTTTCAAATGACTTTGCATTTAAAACTGGTGTTGTTCTTGGCTGTCATGTCTCTCAGTTTGACAGAATTAAATGTTTGTTGGCTGGGGCATTTATGGCCTCTTTTGTGGTTTCCTCATCCTGGTGAATGTTTTGTATTATATTTATATATAAGTACATTATATAGACATATATATACATATATATAAGGTTTATGAAAATGTGGTGATAATTAGAATCAATTACTCTCTTTCTCATAATTTCCATTTTAAAGAAATAATAGCTTCTTTAAATATGTTGGTTTGGAACTATTGTGATTTTTAAAAAAAATTATTGGTATATTTTTGATTTTATATCACCTTCACTTCCCAGAACATTCTTCCTATCTCCTTTACCCAGAGTTCATATGCCTTCCCGTGCTTCTCTTTATCCTTCATATTCATAGCTTCTTATCACATAGTAATCATTTTATTTGTGTATCACAAGTTTTTTGGCCATTCTCCAATTGATGGGCATCTACTTTTGTTTCTAATTCTCTGCTACCACACAAAAGTCTGCTGTAAATATTTTGGTTTGCTTTTTTTCTATCTTTGACCTACCTAGATTATAGAGTTATTATAATTACATGTTGTCTTCTTATCTTGGTTGACTAAATTTAGTATCAATTTTCTTAATCCTCACAGCTAGTAATGCCCATTCTTCCAACCCAACATAATCTTGTTTACTTTTTATGTATTTTCTATGTTTCTATGTTTATATTTTATTTCCGTCAATAGATCATAAACTTCTTAAAGGCTTTAAGGACTGCTGTGTTTTTATTTATTTATTTTATATTCCCCACCATCTACCACAATGCCTGACATTAGGATCTAACAACTACACTCAAACAGCTGATTCTAAAAGGTCTCTCACCATTAACTAGCCTTCTAATCACTGGCATAGAGTGGATTTCATTTTTTATGATATTGCTAGGTTCTTGGATGTTCAACACCTCCCAACTCCTTTCCTTTTTACTCATGCCTTATATTTTAACATTACTGTCATATCTGAGTATCCTCTCCATTTCACCTTACTCAGTGATCTTTCTCTTGGAACAAAGAAAAACAATTAGTAAAACCAACTGACACAGGGACTTCTCTGACAGTGTAAACATTATTTTGTGCCCTCTCCAACAAAAGATAGAAAGTGCATTTCTTTATCTCCTTTCTGGAGCCAAGACTGGTCATTGCAGATATGCATTATGACTAAATTTCCATGTCATTTTCATTTATATTATTGTAGGTATTGTGTCTACTGTCTTCCTACTTTTGCTTACTTCAAATTGCTAGAGTTTATCCAAGTCTCCCAATGTTTCTCTGACTTCCTCATATTTTTCATTTCTTTTGGTACGATAATGCTTCATTATGTTCACATACTACAATTTGTTTTCCTCACTAATGGTCAATTTCTGTTATTCTAAGAAAGCACAATTACTAACATTTTGGTATATCTAAAATCTCTCTTTCTGTCATTGACTTTCTTGGGGCATTTGCCAGAGAGTAGGGTCTCTAGATCAAAGATATGAGCAAGATAGTGACTTTTCTTCCAGATTGTTTCCAGATGTAACTGATTCACAGCTTTATAAACAGGGTATTGCTATGCATGTCTTCCCATGGCTCCTTTATTATTGACTAATTTCCATCTTTTTTCACCTTTGCCAGTTTTCTGGGTACAAGGTTCAAACTTGTTTTAGTTTATTTTCTAATTTTTAATGAGTTGGAACAATTTTTCATAGGATGGTTTATAACTTCCTCCTACTTACTTCTGTAGTAAAATATCCATGATATTTAGAAGTGAGACTTTTGTTTCTTAATTCTAAAATGCATTTTTCACCATCTTGTCCTAAGCTCACTTTTAGTTGGATACTATTGAGTATTGAGGTATTCATCAACTTATTTTGGAGGATCACATGAAGTTTTTTAAGTGCTTCATCTCCTTCTTGATGCTCTGTAACAAACATTGGCATGTAGGCTAAAATTACCTCTTTATTGGTAATAATGAACATTGTAAAGTGAACTGACCAAGAATTCCATGAAATGTTTCTTTTGGTACATGAGGAAACCATCTACACCAATGATTATATTCATCTCTTCAAGGAGAACCTATATGTCACTGTTCCACTTCTCTACAACTTATTTTTGTCCTCTGCCTTCATTTTTTGTCAATGTTCACTTGGCCACATTCATCTAGTTGCTTATCTCCTTATTGGCCATGGAATAGAGATCATATATTTTCAATACCAACAGTGAAATTAGTGTATATGGGCAATATAAAAACTTGTTGATTCTAAGTATGTTTTGCTCCTTTCCCTACCATTGTCGTTCAACAATCATTCATTCAACAAGAATTTATCAAGTGTCTACTGTGTTCCAAGAACTGTGCCAGACAGTGGGGAAACAAAGGCAAAAATCAAACAGTCCATGCCTTCAAGAAACGTGTATCCTCTTGGGTAGAAAAAATATACATTACAAAATAAATACAAAAAGAAGGTAGAGTGGGGATAAGGCCATGAGATGGAATGGGGCTCATATGTGTGGGTTTGAGGAGAAGTGAGTAAAGATCAAGAAAAACAGCTTCTGGAGAGGCAACCTACAATTCTGAATCAGAGAGATTCTGAGTAAAGTCATAGAATAATAGATTCCCACACCCTTGCTAATAGCAATGATAATCATTCTCTGTGCAAGAGCCAGAAGGAGATGGAGTTGAGGGAGATGAGGTTCTGTGAGCAACAGCAAGAAATTTAGAAAAGTCCCTGATCTTGCCTAAAAGTCAAAGTCAAGAATCAATAGGTAAATGTTTATAGAGGGATGACAAGTACTTGAGGGACTCAACCCTTCAAACATCAGCTGAGTGTTAAATCATCTTTCTTCTCAGGTATGAATAGAACTTGGTCATAATGGATTATATTCTGAATATATTACTGTACCCTCTTTGCAAATGACCACATAAAAGCATATTAGAAATCACTGAACAACTTCTTGGGTCTTTTCTTTCTGGATTCCAACTTCAACTGTTTGCATTTATCCTGTTTAGAAACAGCAAGGTTCCTATAGTCTCCAGCATCACATTTCTAGACAGCTCCTGAGAAAGGTCCAAATGACTCCACTCCTCTTGGGTAAAGTCCACAGCTGCATCATCAGTGACATTTTTTCCTTATGGATCCTGGCATAAGGGCGTTTGCAACCCAGCAGAACTCACTCCTCCGAAGGAAGAACAGATGTCTCAAAAGGCAGAATGATGACTTCTTCCTTCACTGACAATATGTGGAAAGAGGCAATCGGTCAATAAACATTTAAGTACTTACTATATGTCAGATACTATGCTAAGGACTTAGGGAAACGATTCAAATGATGAACATACAAAATATACAGAAGTAAATAGAAAGGGGCAGTTAGGCGTCTCGGTGGATAGAGAGCCAGGTCTGCAATTGGGAAGCCCTGGGTTCAAATCTGACATCAGACACTTTCTAGTTATGCGATCCTGGGCAAGTCATTTAATTCCAATTGCCACTGTGTCTTAGAACTGATATTGAGTATTGACTTTAAGATAGAAGATAAGAGTTTTAGGAAAATGGAAAGTAATCTCAGAGGAAAGGCACTAGGAATGAGAAAGCCACTAAAGACCTCTTGCTGGAGGTGGGCACTAAATAAACTGAAGGAGAAGGACAATCCAGGCAATAGAAACAGCTCCCCAAAAGCATGGAGATGGGAGATGAAATGTTAAGTCTAATGAAGATCAAGTAGCCCAGGATCATTTGATTACAGTCATCGTGAAGGGGAGTAATATATAAAAAGATTGGGAAAGTAGAAAAGGATGAACTTGTGAAGGACTTTAAATGCCACACATTTTATTCTGGTGGTAATAGGGAGCCACTGAAAATTATTAAGCAGCGAGAAGACATGCTCAGACCTGTGCTTTAGGAATATCACTTTGGCAGCTGAGCAGAGAATGGGCTGGAGAGGAGTGGAGTTGAGAAACCATCCAAGAGATTATTACAAGGTGGTAGAGATGGCAAGTCAGGAGATGAAGAGCGCCTATATTAAAGTAGTCACTGTGTGAGTGTGAAGGGTTGCCTGGAAACAATGGAAGTGGGATGGAGATGGGGAACTGAGAACCTTTTTTGTCATTTTGATTCCTGGCCAAAGAATTCCCCACCAATTGGCAGGTGATGAACTTCTCTGCAGTATCTGACTGGTCCTCACCTAACATTCTTTCACTGAGACCCTATTCAAAGCCTTTCTAGCACCAGAGAACCTGCCAGGACTTGCATGGTGCCAGCAGGATCTTCAAGAATCCAGGGACACCTGCAGGTCATGAAGAGGCACTGAAGAAGGATTTTGGTAGAAAGCCATCAGTAAACTACTGTAGATCAAATCCCAGTATTTCCCCTGCCTTTATGACCCAATGCTGATTGGTCCATTGGAAAGGAGTCAAAGTTCTTGGCTTCAGGTCTCACCTTTGATCCTTGCAACCTCCATGACCTCCAGACATGTCCCTTAATTTTCTGGACTATAATTTTCTCATCTGTAAAAAGGGGGTGGAGGGTTAAACTAAACGACCTCTGAGATCCTTACCTTCCAAAAATCCATCCATGATCTTCACAAAATGAACTGAGCATTCATCGTTGTTCACCCTTTGGAACATGGTAGTGGTATTGGAAGGGAAGCTGGACTACATGATCTACAAGGTCTCTTCCAACACTAAGGTTCTGGGGTTCATGATCATCAGCAGAGATTGGCAGCTAATCTTACCAGGTTCACCAAAGGGAAGTGTGGGCACTTATTAGGTTGCACTGAAAAAAATGAAGCTGTCTTCCCAGGCAGTGAATACAACTATATGCCAATAGAACAGAAACCTCTGATATTTCAAGGAACTCTCTCCATCATCTGTCACTTAGGAGCTCGGATTGTTGCCTGAAGTTCAAAGAAGGTGAATGACTTGCCCAAAGTCAGAAGTGGGCTCTGCAATCAAACTAGGTCTTCCTGATCCCAAGTCCTGCATTCTATCCCCTTCTCTGTTGTAAACGAGGACTATATTTTGCTTGTCAAACACAGAGAGCTTAATCTGATCTGTCCTAGATAAAAGGTTCCCATCCCTGCGTCCCAGCTCAAGTTAGACCCAATGGGCCCCCGTGAACAATATTCTTTACAGAGAAATTCCAATATAGCCAGAGAAGCTGTACACTCTTCAAATGACCTATGAAACAGATGAATTTACCCCAGGGACCAGTAAACCTCCTAGCATAAAACAAATGTTTCTATAGTTAATTGAAATAAGGTTTTCCTAGCACTCCTGTTAATGTGGTTTGGGAGAGGGGGAAAGAGCAGAGAAAAGGGATTAGTGGGGCTTGATCTGCATCATTACTTGGTATTTCTATAAAAATCAATGCACAATATATGCTATAAGGTCATGTCTGAAATTTGACTCTCCCAGAAATGGCAAGGCTTCTCCTTGATTTGACCACCAACTCTGGAGCAGATGGAAATATAAATCACTATTTTCACTTCTGAGCAAACCTGCATAAACATTTTATTTTTTTTATCAGCGAGTAGCAACATGATTATGTTGTAATAAATTGCTACCACTTCAAGCAATTTGCTCTTTTAATCCTGAAGAAGGGGAAAGGAGAGGTTGTATCTGTTTAAACTGATAACAAAGTTACTTGCTACTTTTATCAATAGGTGCTCTTTCTAGTGGGTTTATTTAGAAGTAAAAGCAATTTGGGTTCTTAAAGATGTTCTGTGCTTCCTCTGAAAGCAAGGAGGCTTCAGAACATTTTGGCTTTCTCCCCATAAACAGCTCCTACAGAGAGCTTCAAACTAAGGTCAGAAGGCTTCAAACTGCCTAAGATCATGGGTCATGGGTCATGGTTCTAGCCCTGGTAAGAACTCGCCTTTCTTTTTAGACTTTTCCCCCTGTTTTTCTCTCTGAATTGTTTGACTGCCAAAATGGACCTGCTGCTCTAGTGGCCTCTTCCTACAGGTCAGGCCTGGCTGCTTATGTTAACAAATCATTAAGTTGGGAACCTGCCTCAACAAAAAACTATGAAAAAGCTCTGGGACAGTACAAGATGAAGAACTGCCACTTTTCTCAGGGTTCTTGTTAAGACTATTGCCCTGTACCTCCCAGTCACACAATTTACTTCCTGTGTGATCTTCCTGCTATCATTGTATGTTAAATATTCTCAGGCCTCTCTAAAAGAAGATGGGCCTTTCATTTCCTTCCCAGGATTCTAGGGGTTTCCCTGAGGTCAACTCCTGGATCTCCTATGGCTTAATTTCCTTATCTTAGGGGAAAAAAAACACCCTTATCTTCTGTCTTAAAATATTGGAGTTAAGTGACTTGCCCATGGTCTAGGAAGTCTGTGAGGTCAGACTTGAACCCAGGTCCTTCCAACTCTAAGCTTGATGCTCCAACTACTGTGCTACCTAATGGCCTCGATCTCCAGATCTCTTGAAGCTTTTGAGGTTATAGTTATTTCGAGTTTCCTTTGCCTAAAAATGAAAGAACAAATACACGCCAAGACAAAGAACCAAAACTTGGATTGATGGTCCATGAAGTTGGATAAGGAGGGCCTGAAGTCTCTCTTTACAGTATTCTCTCTTTTTTTCTCCACCAGAATGCTCATGGAAGAAAGTCAGCCAAAGAAGATAAGGTTTTACTTGGCTGGTGCCTCTTGAATGCACCCCAAAGTCAAAGAGAATCCTCCATTTGGTAGCTCATCTCTTCCATTGCATATCAGCATGATTCTCCCAAAAGCAAGCCCCCCAGCCTCTTCCATGTGGGGAACTGCATTATCCAAGCACACTGGAGCCTACCCGGATGGTCTGGGCTCATTGGCCAGGCGTCAATCACAACAGAATTATAGAGGTAGAATTAGAAGGGACCTTGGTGATCAGTCGTCCAAGTCACTCGACTTACAGGTAAAGAAACTGAGGCTTGGAGAGGTTATTTGACTTAATCAAAATCACGCCGATAAGGAAGCAGAACTAGCATTTGACAACATGGTGAGCCTCAGTTTTCTTATCTGTAAAATGATGGGTTTGGTGTAAGTGATCTCCAAAATCCCCTCATGCTCTAAATCCTCTGATCTGTCTGCTATCTGTCTTACCTCTTCCCTTTCTGTCTATTCCCTGGTAAGACTGTCTTCTGACACCCGACGTCTGTCTGGTCCTCGTTAGGCTGCTGGCCTCTGACCTGCAGTCTGGCCTGACCTCCAGTCTCGGTGGGTTCCCTGCTTTCTGCCTTCTGCCTCTATACTGAGCCTGGGCTTCCTGCTTGCCCATTTTAATAGGTTGACTGCCTCTTGGAAAATGGTGCCTCAGCTCAGGCCCTTCGACTTCAATTCTATGCCTTCTTTTTTATTGCTTTCCCTCCAGCAGCATCTATTTTGCCAACACCTTAGGGACTTGGGCTTAGCCAAAAGGATAAAACCAAGGCATGGGAAATAATTCTTAGCAGAGTCAGAGAACTCTGTAGCATGAATAGACTATGGAAATTTACCTTCCAGAAAGCTGTATTATTTGAAAAAGCCCCAAGGCTTGAAGGTTCTTTCTGCCCTCTTTCCCCTATATTTATACACTGACTCATTCCAGTATTGCCCTTTGAGAGGTAGAGGAGGGGACTCCATTGCTTTACTTTGGGGACACAAAGTGGAACTGAAGCCAAGACCAATCAGCCTTTGGCCTTTGGGGGATAGCGAGTTT
The DNA here is from genome assembly GCF_016433145.1 of Gracilinanus agilis. Lineage (NCBI taxonomy): Eukaryota > Metazoa > Chordata > Mammalia > Didelphimorphia > Didelphidae > Gracilinanus > Gracilinanus agilis. The sequence goes on from NC_058130.1 coordinate 61,393,209, forward strand.
TCCTTTTCAGCAGTAATAAAGGCTTTCCCAGCTGGGGGTAAAGGCAACTCTGAGAATCCAGGAAGGGAGGAATGGGGTTCACTAAGAACCTAGACTTGACAAAGTCAAGCTTTTTGGAACTCTTTTATACAGGGATGGGGCTTCATGGTATTACTAAAAAAAAAAAATGACCACCTACTCTAATCAGAACTGAAAGGGCAAGCAAGAAGGCCAATTGAGAAAGCTGGGGGATAAATACAGTCTAGGCTGTGAAGAAATTTGATACAAGCTACCTTATCCAAAGGCAAATGACAGAAAGCAAAAAGGGCTAAAGGAGAAAGCTTGGGAATCTGTTGAGCTCCAGAGCAGAAAAACCACCAGGGAGGCTCATAAAGAAAGAAGGAACAATGAGCAGGGGAACCAGGAAAGGTCATAGTACAATAAAGAAATGGTATCTTGTAGCAGAAAATGAACTGAAAAATCCAATGAAAAAGAAAGCAAGACAACAAATTCTACAGGCTCCCTAGAAATGATGAATAACATTAAGAACTGAAAGGGTAGCTCACCATGGCAAAAGGAGTTCAGGGATAGAAGATGAGCAGTGAGGTCGTCTTCCGTGATTATTAGGAGAGGGATATATTACCTACAGAGAACACTAGCTTAGAATTGTACAAACTGTCTAAGACAGAGGTTTTTGACCTAGAATCCATGGACCTCCAAAGGGTCCTTGGATAAATTTCAAGATGTTCATGAATTTAGATGGGATAAAAATGACAATCTTTATTTTCACTAACCACTAACTGAAGTTTAGCATTCCCTTCAATTATTTAATAAGATTCTGGGAAGAGGTCCAGAGGCTTCATCAGGCTGCCAAAGGGGTCAGTGTTCCCTGGTTTAAGGACAGAGAACTTGTAATTGGAATCAGCCTTCCACCAGTCTCTTCCTAGCTCTGATTTCCAGGCACTTCCCCAAACAATCCTCTGGACTTAATATATTGAGACGCGGGATGTGGACAACTTCTCAAATGGTTTCCCCTAGTGAAATAAAGGAATTCTCAATATAAAGGATTGAATTTTCTTTTTTAATACTGATCAAGCTTCTGGGCCAATTTGGTTGTAAGTCTGGATCAGTGGTTTTTAAACTTTTTTTTTTTTTTTTGCTTGAGGAATCAAAGCAGCCTGGACATATAAGTTGGCAACATCATTGGCTAGTTGGGAAATTCACAGATGCAATTTCCAGATAAGCTATTTTGGTTGATTTCCTTGGCTTTCTGCAAAACTCAGGTCAAATCCTACCCTTTACAAGAAGGCACTAATGCCTTCCCCTCTGGGAATATGACTCCTCTCTCTCTCTCTCTCTCTCTCTCTCTCTCTC
>NC_058130.1:61399273-61419612 GCF_016433145.1 Gracilinanus agilis
AGGGAGGGAGGAAGGAAGGAAGGGAGGGAAGGAGGAAGGAAGGAAGAAAGGGAGGGAGGGAGGAAGGAAGGCAGGAAGAGAGGAATGAAGGAAATTTGTGTGATCTTTGAGTGAGATGGGAAGAAATTGTTATCACTTCAAGGAAAGGTCTGGTCTGAAATTAGATAAGGTTTCTCAGAAATGGTGGCATTTTAGAAATTTGAGAGACAAAAGAACATTTTAAGCACAAGTATCTTGGAGCATAGAGTATTTAAATTTTTTTTTTATTTTTTTAAATTCAATATATATTTAGAAATATAAAAATAACAATGATAAATAATATAATATAATTGTAAATAATATAAATCTAATCATTTTAATTTTTAATTTAAATGTTTTGTTTTCCCAATTACATGCAATAGCAATTTTTCTTCTAAAGTTATAAGATCCAAGTTGTCTTTCTCCCTCCGTTCCTTTCTCTCTCCCAGAGATGGTAGCCAATTTGATCTGGTTATACATGTGTTATTAGAGCATAGAGTATTTATTGGGGAGGAATATAAGATACAGAAGGAAAGTGGGGACGGGGGCAGACTGTGGAACGCCCCACAGGAGAATCTGGACTTGACTAGCTAGTCACTAAGAAATCACTGCATATGTTTCAAGCCCGGGTGTAACATAAATTATCCGTAAGAAATATTGTTCTGGCAGTGACATGAAGGATGAATTATAGGCGTCTGACCACTCACTACCAGTTAAGCCTTCCAGCTGACATCAGAATCACAGAAAAGAAAGACTAGAAGTGGGCATCGTCTCCCTCCAGAAGGGGACGGTGAGATGCAGGCTGGGGAGAAGGCAGGGAGGAAGAGCTACCCAAGGTGGGTCCCACGACGGGTTCTTGGTCTTCTGGCTCCTCCTGTGCCACGCTGGTCCCAGACTTTCAGAGCTTGGGGAGGAGCTCCTGGAGGACAAATCGGCCACGTTACCTCCTGAGCTCCCAGCAGACACCAGGCATGCTTTGGAGCCTCACCTACAGCGGGCAGCCAGGCTGTAGGGCAGGAGTTGTCCTCTCATAGCCACAGAGACTGTCCTGGTGACTTAGAAAGGGTTGCTCCTTGTCCAGGAGATTCCAAAGGAGGAGCCACGTCCTCCTCCCTACTAAGCAGAGTTCTCCTGACTCCTGAAAGCCTCTTCCATCTCTTCTCTACCGCCTGGATTTCCTGGCTTCCTTCCAGTCCCAGCTAAAATCCCATCTTCCAGGAGAAGCCTTTCCTGATGCCCTTAAGGGAGTGCCTTCCCTCTACTGGTGTTTCCCCATTTATCCTGTTTATAGTTTATTGGTTCATCGTTTTCTGTGTGTCGTCTCTCCAGTGAGCTCCTTGAGAGCAGGGGCTTTTGCCTTTGTATTTGCAGCATTTAGCATAGTTCCTGACACATAGTAGGTACTTAATAAATGGTTATTGATTGACTATTGATCTCATTTGATCTTTACAACCACCCTGTGAAGGAGGTGCTATTTATTAACTCCATTTAAAGGTGGGGAAATTGAGACCAAAAGCATTTAGTTGACTTATCTTGGGTCACACAACTAGTAATTGTCTATAGCAGTGGTTCCCAAACTTTTTTGGCCTACCGCCCCCTTTCCAGAAAAAATATTACTTAGCCCCCTGGAGATTAAATTTTTTTTATTTTTATAGCAATTAATAGGAAAGATAAATGCACCCGTGGCCATCATCATCTCCCTAGAGCACTGCAGCACCCACCAGGGGGCGGTGGCGCCCACTTCAGGAATCACTGGTCTAAAGGAAGATTCAAACTCTGGTCTTCCTGAATCCAAGTCCCATACTCAGTTCACTGTCATCTTTTCAGCTTTTTTTTTAAAAGTTGAGACCTCTTTTGGGGTTTTCTTGGCAAAAACACTTGAGCAGTTTGCCATTTCCTTCTCCAAATCACTTTTACAGATGAGGAAACTGAGGCAAACAGGACCCAGGGTCACACAAATAGATGTGTCTGAGGCAAGATTTGAACTCAGGAAGACGAGACTTTCTGACAGCAGGCTTGTTACTCTATCCTCCTCACTATTCATAGAGCTAATATCTTACCATCCTATAAAAGGACAGTACTGACCACCTGTGCTCTCTGCCTCTGTCCTGGTCCAGTAGAATGGGTCAGCTTCTCTATGTTCATAGCATGGAACAATAGATAAGACTCCCTCATATGGGTCATTGCTGTAAGAGGACCCCAAATAAAACCATAAATACACTGATGGGAAACAACTCTTCCTCTGGAGGTGGGAGCATTCCCCCATCAGCAGTCCTTCATGATTGTCCCCGATCAGGGCCCTGCGGACAGGAGCCACGTTTTCACAGATAACCGTCATCCAACATTGCTGTTACTGTGTCCAATATTCTCCCCCAAATAAAGATTTTTAAAAGCCGATCAACTAGCATTTTGGTATATTGGAGAGAGAGCCCTGGGCCTGGAGTCAGGAAGTCCAAGATTCAAATCTGGCCTCAGACATTTATGAGCTATATAAGCTTGGGCAAGTCACTTCCTCTCTATTTGTCTCAATTTCTTCATCTATTAAATGGGATAATCATAGCATCTACCCCCCAGGATAGGGGTGAGAATTAAATGAGATCATCATCATCCTAAGCACTATTTAAATGTCACCATCATCATCAAGCAAATATAATTTCTTAAACATCTCCTATATGCCAGGCATGGTGCTAAGTCCTGGAACCCCCTAAAAGCTTTTTGTGGAGAGAGAGAGAGAGAGAGAGAGAGAGAGAGAGAGAGAGAGAGCTCCTTATCTTCTTAGTATCAATTCTTTTATTTTTCTTTTTTTATATATACTTTTTATATTTTTTTATATTTATATATTCCTCTTTCAATTCTGAGAGAAAAGAACTTGCCCAGGGTCACCCAGCTAGGAAATGTCAGGCCAGATTTGAACCTAAGACCTCTCATCTCCAGGCCTGGCTCTCTATCCCTTGAGCCACCTAACTACCCCTGAACTTTTGAGGATGGAGAGCTAGGGAGGCAGGAGGGAGCAGGGGTGAGAGCAGTACCCTTCCTCCCCCAAGAAAAGGAATAAGAGAGAGTCAGTGAAGCGTTTTCTCAAATGTACAGAAGGGAAGAGAAGGAGGTTCAGAAGGTGACAGAGACAAGCAGGGCAGCTTTGGAACTAACTTGTTAAATTTAACATATACTTAAAAAAACCAACAAGCTGTCATGACTAGAGATATTGTGTTCTAGTAAATCTTCTTTTATGTTCTTATTTACACATAGAAGCATTTTGTTTTAATTTCACAATAATTGAATTCATAATAATTATCATAGTGCCTGGCACAAAGGAAGTGCTATCTATCTATCTATCTATCTATCTATCTATCTATCTATCTATCTATCTATCTATCTATCTATACATCTCTCNCTATCTATCTATCTATCTATCTATCTATCTATCTATCTATCTATCTAATCATCTATCTACCCATCTATCTACCCATCTACCCATCTATCTACCCATCTACCCATCTACCTATCTATCTATCTATCTATATCTATCTATCTATCTATCTATCTATCTATCTATCTATCTATCTACCTATACATCTCTCTGTCTGTCTGTCTATCTATCTATCTATCTATCTATCTATCTATCTATCTATCTATCTATCTATCTATNCTATCTATCTATCTATCTATCTATCTATCTATCTATCTATCTATCTAATCTATCTGCCCATCTATCCATCTATCTATCCATCTATCTACTCTATCTAATCTATCTATCTACCCATCTATCTATCTAATCTATCTACCCATCTATCCATCTATCTATCCATCTATCTATCTAATCTATCTAATCTATCTATCTACCCATCTATCTATCTTATCTATCAATCTATCTATCTATCTAATCTACCTACCTGTCTGTCTATCTATCTATCTATCTATCTAATCTACCTACCTGTCTGTCTATCTATCCATCCATCTATCTATCTATCTATGTGCGTTAGCCGTTATTATTTTTTTGTTTGTTATTCAGGCTTTTTTCAGTTGTGTACTATCCTTTATGACCCTGTTTCAGATTTTCTTGCCAAAGTCATTGAGCTGGTTTGCCATTCTCTTCTCTGGCTCATTGGACAGATGAGGAAACTGAGGCAGACAGGGTTAGATGATTTGCCCAGGGGCATACCAATAGTATTTGAGAGTGAATTTGAACTCAAGATGAGTCTCCAGGCCCAGTGCTCTGTCCGCTGTGCCACCTAGCCGCCCCATCATCATTATTATTATTATCATTTTTTAAACTCTTACCTTTCATCTTAAAATTGTGTAGTTGTAATTTTGTACCCCAGAATGATGCTCCCCAGAATTCTCTTAGTATTACCCAGAATTCCTTTCCTCTCTACCCCATCTTGCAGCCTCATGTTTTGTTTATAAGTTGGCTGTAACCCCATCTTTTTTTCCCCCTCTTCTCCTGTGTTTACGACTAGGAAAGCTGGCTTTACTCAGGATTTTACTTTTGTCTTTTTTATTCCTTTTACTTCAAGGGATTATTAATGAATCTTATAAAATATAATACTTTGAGTTATTACATATTAATTTTTGAGCCTACAAAATCCATACTGCCTATTGGTTCCAAGGCAGAAGAGTGGTAAGGACTAGCGGATTAAGTGACTGGCCCAGAGTCACCAGGCTAGGAAGTGTCTGAGGACAGATTTGAACCCAGGGTCTGGTTCTCAATCCACTGAGCCACCCAGCTGCCACTGCCCCTATTATTATTTTCAGGGCATAAGCCATATGGAAGAAGGCCTAGGCTACTGGTTCCCAAACTTTTTTGGTCTACCGCCCCCTTTCCAGAAAAAAATATTACTTAACCCCCTGGAAATTAATTTTTTTAAATTTTAATAGTGATTAATAGGAAAGATAAATGCCCCTGTGGTCATCACCGCTCCTCTGATCACTGCAGCACCCACCAGGGGGCGATGGCACCCACTTTGGGAATCACTGGCTTAGGCCCATGGTCCTGGAATGGGAGCCTGGCGTCATTCAGAGGGAGAATGGCCCAGAGCTCCCCATTCCGGGAGCCCCCTTTAACCCCTTCACAGAGAAAGCCTGTAAGAAATCTGGCTTGGCCCCAGGCCTGTTGTCAGCCAGGGCAGCTTTCTCTGATCTGGGCAGCACCAGAGGCTGCTGCAGCCCCATTGGAATTCCGAGGATGACGATCCCATCTGGCGGTGGCCCGTCTGCAGAGAGAGGCCTCTCCTTCCAGGCTCTCTTTGGGTTCTGCAGCCAGCAGAGAAGAGGAAGCCTGGCTGCGTGCGGGCTGTGCCATCCACACAAACAAGAGCTTTCTGCGTGCTTCACTGGCAGGGCTCGGGCACGTGAAGAGTTCTGACCGAGCTTCAGTAGAGCCCTCCCTGAGGAAGCCTGATTCCGCCGTCCGTCCGGAGGAGAACCACCAGCAGCATCTCTGGGAAGGCCTCGCTCTCCTTCTTCAGGGAAAAGGCCCTCGAGGCTCCCAGTGAAGGCAGAACCAAGGCTGATCCATGGGAAGCCCAGATTGCAAATGGCAGCACTCTCCTCTTTGGGACTTCCACACACCCCATGCAGGCCTTTTGAAAAATCATCGTCCCTCTCTGCACCCTCGAGCCACTGGCACACTAAGAATTCCTCTAAAAAACAGGCTGGGTGCTGGGCGGTGAGTTTTAACATCCATCGCCTTTTTTGAGCCTTTTCTGGGCCTTGGTTTTCTGACAGAATGCAAGACCCAGGAGTGTTCCTTCTGGAAGGACATTCCTCTGGGACGCTTTCTTCGACTTATATTATCCCTTCAAAGCCTGGAAAAATCTCAGAAAATAACTACTCTTTTAGCTCATATCTCAGTTTCTGCACGTCAGTAAAAGGGCCTCCAGATTCTATATAAGCATTTGATGCTTATTTCAAGCATAATATAGTATTTATTCCACCCCACAGAAAATGTCGAAATCACAAAGGATGCATAACTCATAAACGGACACAGTTTTCCCTGACTAGCAATTCTTCTTCTTCCGATACTTTTGGTTGTTTCAGTCATTTTTCAGGTGTGTCCAACTCTTCACAACCCCACTTAGGGTTTTCTGGGCAAAGATCCTGGAGTGATTTGATATTTCTCCCCCTTCGGCACATTTTATAGATGAGGAAATGGAGGCAAAAACAGCTAAATGACTTGCCTAGAGTCATACAGTTAGTAAATGTTTAAAGGCAGATATGAATTCAGGGAGATGAGTCTTCCTGGCCCAGCACTCCATCTACTGTGCTACCCAGCTGCCCCAGGATGCTAAAGTCCTTTAAACCAGGGATGTTTCAAATAGAAACAAAAATAAATCATCCATGACGATCCCTGTTAGGCACGCTGAGACTTGGAAAACCACATAGTAACATTATGGAAGTTTTGCTATATTTTTATTTATTTATCTGGTTCAGCCACACTTGGGAGTGTTGGGGGAAGGATGGGGAAGCATTGGATGTCTCTGCTTTGAACTATAGCAAGGGACACGTGGTTTGGTTTGGCCTCCTCTCAGAAGAGAGATGACGTTGAGATTTCAGACATTCTAATGAATTCTTCTTTACCCCCATTCATTATTTTTAAGAAGAAACTACACACAAGCATCTGGACTCTTAGTATTACCCCGTGGTCTGAAGTCTTCTAGAAGAAAAAAAAAGATTTCTTAAAGGGCAATCCTCTTCTATTCTAGCAAAGCCCCACTTTTACTTTCCAAGAATCAATATGGCGCTACTCTTCCTAGAAGGAAATATATTATTAGGTGTGGCTAGAGAGGGAATACCTTTCTCCATCAAACCTGCACTGTATGGATAATTCAGGGTAATAGTGGAAGGCAAAGACCAAGTCTTTTCTTCTTCAGGATCATCTGTGGTAGGAGCAACATCTACCACTAATCTGATTTTAGGGTCCATGGCTGTAGGCCATGTTGAACAGTTTGAAATTCACTTTGCATGGCTTAAGAAAATGAGGGGATCTAATTATATAGGCTAATTTTTCCTTAAAAATACAATGAAATTATTTGAGACTCAGTTGGTCTAGGGGACTAAAGCTTGAATTATTCATGTAGGTTCCCACTTGCCGGACACATAATAAAAATCCATGCTTTTAATGGTCATGAATCTTGAGGTTTAACAGATTTCCCCATTGCTATGCAAACCAACACACTCTTCTGACCAGGGCTACCATTGTGGCAAATGGAGAAGTGAACCTATGCTGTATCTTTGCTGACTATTCTTTCCATTTTATAATTAGGTAAACTTTTGTTCAAAATTATAAGATCTCTGAGTATCTCATCTCATTCCAATCCTGAGCCTGAATCACTGGATTGGCTAGAGCAGTGATTTCCAAAGTGTTGGGTGCTGCAGCAATCCAGGAGGGCAATGATGGCCACAGGTGCATTTATCTTTCCTATTAATTACTATTAAAATTTTTAAAAAATTTAATTTCCAGGGGCGCTAAGTAATATTTTTTCTGGAAAGGTGGCTGTAGGCCAAAAAAGTTTGGGAACCACTGGGCTAGAATCAAGTAGTGCCCTAGAACAACTCCTCTATTGATTCTCCTGGTTTGGGGGGAATGCATAATTTCTCTTCAGGAGGCTGGAACCACCCAGGAGATCCTCCTCTTGTAGAAGGATGGGTTCTAGAATTATGCTATCCAGAGACTTCCTTTTCCTTCCATCTAAGAGGTTCAGAGACTGCCTATCCTTCCATACCCCTCCAGGAAGTTAAAGGTCAGGAACTTCTACTACTTAGATACATGAATGCCCTTCTACATTGGGGCTCAGAGCTTTCCCGTTAGTTAGCATTTCCCTAGTGCTTTGAGGTTTGCAAAGTTCTATACATGTTATTTCATGAGGAAGATAATCATTATTATCACCATTTTACAGATATGAAAGCTGAAGCTGAAAAAGGTTAAGTGACTTCCCCAGGGTCACACAGTTAATTTAAGTATCTAAGGCAGGATTTGAACTCACGTTTTTCCAACTCCAAATCCAGAGTTCTTCCCCACTGAGCCACCTACCTGTCATGGCATAGTGAAAAGAACTCTAGCTTTGGAGTTATGTGAATCCAAATGGCCCAAGTTCAAATCCCAGCTATTCCACTTATTTCTCTGTATTTCCATTTTTCTCATTCTGTAAAATGAAGTTAAAATAGGTAGTCTCTTAAGACTCCTTCTATTGCCAGAGCCCTACACCTTCCAAGACCAAGACCAGGAACTTGTGGTCTGGAACTCTTCTCTTGGAAGTGTAGTCAAGGGTCTACAGAAAGCCCATGGATCTCATGTGCCTCTTCCCCAAGGCTGCCATTAATCGCTACGTGGGAGAAATTCTTTTACTTCTCTGACCCATCCCAGAATCCAGGTATTTTCTGTTTAACTTTGGTCTAGCTTAAAAAAAAACGTAGAATATTCACTGGAAGTTCTTTTATAGGACAGCACAAAGGAGTCATCCCTCCCATAAGAGTCTAACTCAGAGGTATCCTTGTCAAACAAGTCCTCTGTAATCACTGAGACCCATCTTCCAGGAGCTGCCAAAAGTCCTGTCTTATGAAGACAAAATGAAAAGTCCACCCTGTAAATTCATCAAATTGATCAGGTAACTCTCCTGAACACCTCCCTGTTCCCATCCCAGTGTGCAATGAGAAAAAGAGGAGACAGACAGACAGACGCAGAGAGAGACAGAGAAAGAGAGGGACAGAAAGACAAAGATAAAGAGACAGATAGAAATAGAGAAAGAGACAGAAAGATCTACAAAATAAAGGATATATTCTAGTTCAGGGATTCTAAGCCTTATTTTGTATCATAGTCCTTTATAATAGTCTTGATAATCTCATGGGCCCCTTCTAAAAATGCTCTAAATGCATAAAATAAAACACATAGGACTACAATGGAAACTAATCATAGTAAAACATAGTTATTGACATAGTTTTTAAAAGTCAAGTTTATGCACCCTAGATTAAGGACCCTTGAAGATAATCTCTAAGGTCTTCAAAATATTCTAGGAATATAATTCTTTCCCTGCAAGATTATGGTTATAAAAACCATGTTGCAAACTCTTAAATGGGTGTAAGTAGAGCTATGTTCACTCATTCTCCTCCATGTGAAAGAAGACTCAAAAAGCAACTTTATATGGGGTATGAAGAAAAGAATAGTAGTTCCATGAGCTTTGATAGGAAAGGAACCACTGTGGAGGAGAACATGGGAATAGCTGGAGGTGGGTGTGGTAGAAGGTTAGACTTTCAAAGCCAAATTTTCTCACCTTCCCAATTTTGAAGAATGTGGTGTGGTAGAAAGAGCAATGAATGTGGAATCAGAGGACCTGGCATCAGATTGCCATTCCTTGGGCAAGCTACTTTAATCTCTCTGGAGCTCAGTTTCTCCCTTTGTAAAATATGTATTTATTTGTGAGAAAGTAGTTTATGGAGGAAATACATCATTGCTACTCTACTTACTAGGCTATTTCATTAAATGCTTTTGCTTTACACTAATTGAATATTCTGGTTGACTAGAAAAAGGAAACCCATTGGTGGGGGCTTGTGAGCTATGATTTTGAGAGGATATAGACCCAAACCATGTCTTGAACCCAAAGTAACCATGTCTGAGAGATCCATCATGCAAGTTGAAGCTGCTGTATACATGCATGAGTTGTACAATGTGTCCGTGGAGGAATACTAACATCATTTGGAGGGTAGAACCATTGAGGCATTATAGAATATACTGAAAAACAAAATCAATTATGGGTGACAGTTAGGTTTTATCCAAGTCAGATTTGGGGGGAAATTACAGCCTCTATTTGAATCAATAATGTTGTGACATTTTCAATGTCAGAATGGATCTGGATTTGCACAGTTCATGCTCCACGGGCTATTATTTCTTTCTAGGTACTTGGCCTACAATTTTTTAGGTAAGCTACCACCCAGTGAATGGTGGTGTCTGGGTTATGGCTCTATGGTTCAAATAGTCAGGCTCCCTGCAGGCATGGTTAATTGAAAGACCTGATTAGCATGCTTTTCAACTCAAATGTCAGCTGTCATCATGCTGCTGCTTATGGAAAGAGATCAGCTTCACCCTGGTTCCTGTCCCCTGCTATTGCTCATTAGCCCATCAGTAGCTGTTTTAGCCCCAGATTAGAGAAATGTTCTACTGTGCATTTGCTCTCGCTGCTGAGAGCCAGGCTGGTAAGGGCTCAGTTGTCCATCTACCTGGCATATAAATTGACCCCAATTTGAGAATAGACATTTGTTAACCTTAAAATATTTACTTATCATGCATGACATATAGTATTTCTCAGATAGAGAAATCAGAAGAACCATCTGTTTGATCCCTCTCGTATTCTTTCTAAAAATGTTGCTTACTCTGAATGAATGAACAAAGAAGCATTTGTTAAGCACTCCCTGTGTGCCAAGCACTGTGTCAAAGTTGGGATTTAAAAATGAAAGCAAAGTCATTTGCTGCCCTCCTGATACTTACATTCTTTTTTTAAATAATATTTTATTTATTTATAAATATTTAAAAGCTTATAACTATTTAATTAATATTATATTAATATTTTATTTATTACATATAATACCAATTTTAAACATTTATTTTCTAAAATTTTGAGTGCCAAATTCTCTCCCTCCTCTTTGAGAAGGCAAACAATTTGATATTGATTAAACAATTGAAGTTATGCAAAAATTATTTCTGTATTGGGCATGTTGTAGAAGAAGACATATAAAAGAAAAGAAAATAAACAAAAACACACACAAAGAAAATAAAGTGAAAAATGTCATCTCTCAATCTGTATTCAGACTCCAGAAATTCTTTTTCTGGAGGTGGATAGCATATTTTCTTTGTCATGAATTCTTTGGAATTGTCCTGGGACACTGTATTTCTGAGAATAGAGAGATCACTCATAGTTGATCATTGTACAATATCACTGTTACTGTATATAATATTCTCCTGGTTCTGCTCATCTCACTCTGCTCATCAGTTCAAATAAGCCATTCCAGGTTTATTTTGAAACCACCTCCTTTGGCATTTCTTAAAGCACAGTAGTATTCCATAAAATTACAATCATTACCCACCATTTGTGCAGCCATTCTCCAACTGATAGATATTCCCTCAATTTTCAATTCTTAGCCACCACAAAAAAAATTTTTTGTACAAATAGGTACTCTTTTCTGGTATTTATACTCTAATGGGGGACACAATGTACTTGGAGGAGGGGCACTTTGGTTCTAAAAATCACAGGTATAGTGAGAAGAACCATTAGAAAGCATATTAATGTGAATCTTCTAGGAATAATTCTAGAGTTAATTTAATTCATGATTCCAGAATTGAAAGGAGATTGGAAAGGATAGTTGGGCAGCAACAAGCTGATAAGGCTGAGAAAATGGCCAGGGAATAAGGAATGACTTGAAGCATATCTGGGACCTTCCTGAAATTATGTTCCAGAAGAGGAGTCACCAGTCAGCAGGTGGAAGTTCAAGGGTTGGAAGATCTCCCTCCACCCCAGTTCTCGGTGCTTTCTTACTAAGCTGTTTTTCCTTGGTGGAATCCCCACCAGGGTCTTGGCTGTTGGATCAGCCCATTTCTAGGATGGGTCAAGTAAGTATCTCAACTACTATACTGACTCTTAGGGTCTCTGCTATTGATCCAGTTACCAGGAAGCTGTTTAATAATTCTTCTAATTTTTCAAACTCTATAAAGTCATAACTTAGTCAATTCTGTCTCCAAATATTCATCAAAGATCAGGAAAGTACAAATGCAAAAGAAATAGGCACCATGTGTTCATGGACACATGGTTATGGGTAGGAGTAATACAATGTGCCAATGCCCCATTCCTCCAACCACTCACAACAATCCTCCTCACTTAAAAGCCACCAGGGAGGAAAGAACCACAAAAGGGACAAAGAGAGGGACTACTTGATCCTGTTGGTGAACTCAGTTCCTGATCATCAGTCAATCAGAAGATTCTTATTCACCATACAGAATGAACTTCTTAGTCATAAATCGATCCATCCATCAAGATTTTATTGAGTGTTTGGTTATGTTGTCATAGCTAATAGTAATCAGTCAGTGGATTTCTGTACTTTCTCTGAAATGTGTGTGTGTGCGTGAGTGTGTGTGTGTTTGTGTATGGAGAGAGGGAGAAAGAAATGATAGCATCTACTTCATAGAAGTGCAAATGTATATAACATGTATGTAAATTTTATGTTTCTACTTATTTTGCTTTATCTCAGTTTATGTCAATCTTCCCATACCTCCCTTTATTCTTCATACTCATCATTTCTTTCAGAAGAGTAATATTACATTTATGAGTTTAATGAAAGACTAGTGAGTAAGCACAGTGTGCTTAGCTAATGTAATCCCCATGTGGAAGAATTTGGAGAGCCGCCATCCAGAAAGGCATGACAAGGTATAAAGGAAGGACCTCACTCTCTAACTGAGAGCATATGTGCTAAATATGCAATAAAAGGGTGCCTTTAGAACCTCCTGTGGAACCAGAGTTTGGAGGCATCTCTTGAAGACCCCAGGATCATTCTATCTAAAGATGACATGTCTATGTGATCTACATAAATGAGGTATCTGTGAAACATGGACTTCTTTTCTCTCTCTCTTTTTATTATTTCCTCTTATATGGGAAGGAATACTGGAGATATCCATGACCTTGTGAGTTCTGAAAGGTCAAAATGGTGAGCCACCAAAAAGACCCAACAGCCAGAATCCACATGAGGATTTGAATCACCACAGTCCATAATAGATGTTGTAGGACTTCCAGGTCATATAAGTAATAAGATGGTTGGGTATACGTTTTCTTTTCTTTTTTTTTTAATATGTTTTGGTCTGCCTCCAGACTCCATTAATTCCTTTTTTTAAACCCTTACCTTTCACCTTACAATCAATACTATGTATTGGTTCCAAGGCAGAAGAGAGGTAAAGGCTAGGCAATAGGGGTTAAGTTACACATTTTCTTTGATCCCACAATCTCTTAAGCATGTCTAACACAAAAATTATGTGCCAAAGATAAAGCAACTTTAACTGTCTCCATGATCTAGAACACCTAGAAGGGGGAGAAAAAGCCCAAATTCATGAGCTGATGAGCTTGCTGATCTTGAAGTTACTTAGAACTGCACAATACATGCACACACACATACACATACAACCAGAGGCTACACTAACAAACTCAAAGACACAGCAAAACCTGCTCCTAAACCCTGGTCTCCTTTTTTCTTCTTTCTAGTGCTATGGAGACTCTGGATTCAGCCTATAGAAATTTGTTCTAACTGCAACAGTCAGATAGGCAGTTCTAGCTCTTCAGGAATAAAAGCCTGATAATCGCTGGGGCTGTAAAGCTCTGAACTGTAATCCTAGGGCAAAGAACTAAGGAATAGAGGGAGCAGGATAGAACAGTATGAGTGTTTAGGGACTGTGGAGTACTCTGTGGCTCCAGATGGATCCAATTCTAGCCACTCAAAAGTAAACTGGGGTAGAGACCAAGGCTGGTGAACCTTGAATTGCTCAGTGTGGAAGAAGTCTGAGGTGCTTTGAAATACAGCCCTCAAGGAAACCACAATCATAGGGGAGGGAGTCAGAAAGTGAGTGATAGGGAAAATAATATGGGTGTCAGAAGGAGACCAAAATGACTAAAGATTTCAGAAAGAACACTCAAAGACCTTGGACATAAACAAATAAATTAACAGAAAAAAACAATAATAACAGAAGGAAATATGGCCTCCAGATCCAATAAATAAGTTTAGGCATCTATTCATAAATACTTAAAAACAAAGGGAAATGATTCAACCCTTGATAGGATAAAGGACCCTGTGGAATTTGAAGACACTGAACCTCAACATACAGTTCAAAAGAGAAATGAGAAGCATAAAAATGGAATTTATGGCCTGCCAAGCTAAAACAATTGGCAGAATAGAAAAACTAGAATCAGGAATGACAAGACTCACCAAAGAAAAAAGAGAGAACAATGGATTGAGAATGCAAATACACAGAAATGAGGGACAATAAAAAAGAAAAGAAGCAAAAAAACAACATAATTTTATATATTTAAATTTTTTTTCAATTACACATAGAAACAATCTTTTACAATTGTTTTCTGACATTTTGTGATTCAGATTCTCTCTCTCCCCCTCGACTTCCTTCCATTCCCCAAGGTGGTAAATAGTCTATTATAGTTTATACCAGTGCTTTCGTGTAATACATATTTCCATATTCCCTATGCCATGACAGAAGACACATATCACATATATAATAAAAAAAACTCATAAGGAAATAAAGTGAAAGATGGCATGCTTAGATCTTCAATCAGATTCCAACAGTTCCTTCTTTGGTTCTGGATAGCATTTTGTTTTTAATCTTGAATCCCTTGGGATTTACTTGGGACTTTGTAAAAAAATAACATTAGAAGAAAATATGCTCACTCTGCATGCCTCATGTTGTGGCAAGTCCAAATATTGTGAAATGAAGTCCTGAGCGACCTGTTTGTAGGCTGAAGACTTGAAGACAAACAAGAGGAAGCTATAGCATCATCTTCAGAAATGATGCAGAGGAGGAAGCACTATATGGAAACTAAGTTTTAGTCTACTCCTCCCTAGGGAGATCATTTGTCATAATTTGTTTAGAATAATTCCCTAATAAATAGACATCTAGCAAATCATTCACTTACCAGTGTCTGAAGCCAGATTTGAACTCAGAAAACTGAGTCTTCCTGACTTCAGGCATGGCTGTCCCCTACACAATGAGGAAGAAAAGTACAAAAACACATAGAAGCTTGAGGTAAGTGCAAAGGAGGAGTCTAGGAAGTGGAAATTGTTAGAAATAGTTGTTGGAAACTTATACCTGAGAATAGGGCTATTAAGGAGAGCTTCATGGGGGGAGCAGTAGCATTTGAGGCAGATCTTATGGGAGGAGAGAAACTTCAAAGGAAGAAAAGGGAGGAAAGTGTCTATTCCAAGCAAGGGGAGCAATGTGAGCAAAGGCGTGAAGACAGAGGAGGGCAGGAAATGGGGAACAGAAGAGATTGATATTCATTTCTCTGGTATACTGAAATGACTATGTAAAAAGAAGTCATGTGAGCTAAGTCTGAATCAAAAAATAGAATAGAGCAAGAATTACAAAATTACAGAATTTGAGAATTGGAAAGGACCTCAGAATCCATCTAGTTCAATTCATGCTTTAAAGGAATACCTACTAAAATGTACCTGACAAATGACCATTCAATCTCTGCTAGAAGATTTCTAAGGAGAGGAGGGCAACTATGTGGTACAGTGTATACAGTGCCAGGCCTGGAATCAGGAAGATTCGTCTTCCTGAGTTCAAATCTGGCCTCAGACACTAGTTAAGTAGCCCTGGACAAGTCACTTACCTCTGTTTGCCTCAGTTTCTTCATCTATAAAATAAGTTGGATAAGAAAATGGCAACCCACTGTAATATCTTTGCCAAGGTTAAAACCAGTGGAAATGTGCATCGGCTATGAGTAGGGGGAGAGCGGGGGGTGAAGGGGAAAGTAGGAGCTTGAATCATGTAACCATATTAAAAATGAATATTAATAAATGATTAAAAAATTTAAAAAATATCTTTGCCAAGAAAACCCCAAACAGGGTCACAAAGAATCAGAGGTCACTGAAAACAGTTGAAAAACAACAAGGATGAGAACCTACCACCTCCTGAAGCAGCCTATTCCACTTTGGGGAAACTCTTAGAAAGTTGTTTGTTTTTCCTGACTTCAAATCTAAATACATAATTTGGCACTTAGTAAATAACTGGTTTATTGATTGACAGAGAGGATAAGAGAACTATAGTACCTGGGAAATAAATATTTTACCTCTGCCTAAGCCTTCAAGATTCATCCTTCTCTAAGCTTCCTACAGATCTGCCTCATTGCAGGGAAAATCAGGCAGAATATACATTCGGTGATATTGAACAAAGGTATTATTTCCTTAGCCTAGTTATTCTTCAATGTATGTTAAGCTTTTTGCAAAGACGGAGCATTGGGAATTCTAGTCATTTGTTTGTTTTATTTTAAGGGATTTGCTGTTCTTGGGGAGGATGTGGCATCCCTGGAATTGCAATTCACACAAACCAAACGCAAAGGGATGGATTCTTTGTTGGGTTATAAGACTCAAAGTAGGTGAGGGCGCAAAATTTCAATGGCGAGTTTGCCTCCAGTGAGTTGTTATTTCAGGATTCATAGAACATCTTCTAGGTCCTAAACACCCCGCAACCTGCTCCAGGACAATTGTAGGATGTTCTTGCAGGCTCTCACCACTGGCCACCCTTCATTCCTCAGGAATACTCCATAATACATATTTTTTCAGTCCCTTTCCGTACCACAGTAGGGGCAGGAGTAGCTACTCTCCCATCTACCTAGGGTAGGATTCTAAGTAGGGTGGAGAAGAAAAGGAAAGCCTGAAAAACTCTAATTATAGCTGTGCTTCAGTGTTTACACCATCCACTTAGCCCTGCTCTAACCCCACCTTGAGAAATACTGAAATTAAATATTGTGAGGTCATAAAATTAATAAATAAAATAGCTACCAAAGCAAAATAGAATAGGTTAATGTGAAAAAGAACTCATAAAATAAAATGGAAAGGGAAGGATATAAACTGAAGCAGATCATAAAGAAGAAGAAGAGCATAAAGCATTTGTCTTGGAATCATAAGAACTGAACACAGGCTTAGACCTTTAGGAGCTAGCCAAGAATCATTCTCATCTATAAAAGAAAGCAGAGAAAAAAGTCCAAAATCTTATACCCAACAGATATGCTCCTGGCATGACTAGCTGAGACTTTAGGACTAGTAGAATACTTCAAGCAAGAATATTTACCCAGCAGAAAATTGTGTGCCAGTGAGAACAATGTAATGATATCCCTGGCTTTATAATATCAGAAACGTGAGTTATCCCTTCATATAGCTGCCCCAGCCATATCTGTTCCCTACACATGTGCCTCTCTAGATGTGTGCTCTGACCACATGGGTTACCTTCCTTTGTGCCTTTCCACATATGTTCCCTATGTATACTCATTTTTCCATTAATAGTGTATATATTTTTGGAAGAGTATATGCCCCAGGTTTATGGGAGAAATATTTTATTGCTACTCTCTTTACTATACTATTTCATTAAATGCTTTTGCTTTGAACTAATTGTATCCTCTGGCTGACTAAGAAAAGCAGACACATTGGTTGGGGACTTGTGAGCTATAGTTTTGGGTGGATCAAGACCCACTGGATACCTTGAACCTAGGAATCTCACTATTTAAGTTAGGAAGAAGTGCCCTAAGCCCAACATAAGGAGAGCACTTTTTAAGTCTTAAGAGTGTTGAACAAACAAATTAGTTGACAAATACTACAGAATACTTGTTATCTAAAGCAATTAAAGGCACTAAAATATTAAAAGTAGATCCTAAAATAATCATAGATTTTATAATTGCATAAAATGCTTGGGTTTTGGTTTTTTGAGAATGCAATTATGCTTAATGGCACACAGACCATTCTGTTGCTTATCAAGTATAGTAAATTTGATCAATATTATTGTTTCTGATCTTAAAAGTTCCTCTAACTGTCAGTGGGGCCAAATATCTGGTCCTGGTTGAGTTGAGCCCCTTAAACTGTAAGGAAGATGAGGCAGAATTCCTTACACAAGCAGTTCTGACAATAAAGCATTATGATTAAAATTCTCTGGAGACCACATCTTAATTTCATAATTATTTATTAAACAATAAAAAGTAAGCCAGAGAAAGAAAAAGCACAAGCCATGTGTAGCTGGCCAGCTAGCCCTTCTAGCTGCCTCCTCTGCCAGCCCAGAACCAGATCTAGTCAGTCTGTGGTTCCAAGGGAAGAGGGCAATTTCCTGTCCCTTCCACCAATTTATGTTCTTTGTGAAATCTTTTTCCCAAGTCTTTTTTGACTTCTTCAACTCAGTCAAGACAAGAGGCAGGTCTTCTGGACACCAGGAGTAACCATGCTGTGTCTGGAATGGCGGCACTGTGCACGTACAACCTCCCCTAACATGGTAGACAAGAGGAGGAAGGACTTCACCCATGGACTCAGAGAGATATATATGCTTCAAAGGTTCAAACATGAGATTTTTTGCTTTAAAATCAAGATTGTTTTGGGGTGCCCAAAAAGAGTTCAGATTAATAATACCTTTCCACAAAAGGAGACTCGCTTGACTTCAATGATCTCAGATTGCTCAGTGTCGAGGACAGAGCCTTCTCCTTTAGCCTTCTTTATGCTTGTTCTGGCTCTGCTCCTAACGTGAATGCCTCACTTATTCAGAGCTCTTAGATTTGCAAAGTGCTTTCCATATATGGCTTCCTTAGATCCTTACATCTACTCTTGTAAGGTGGGGACTGTGATTGTCCTCATTTCACAGATGAGGAAACTGAGGACCAAAGATGTTACGTGACTTATCCAGGATCACAAAGCTAGGAAGTGTCCAAGGCAGAAAATCAGTCCAGCATTTCATCTCCATTTCTGCACTACTAACCTTCATTTTTCCCCCTTGCTTTTGTCTTTTGGCCTTATGGTCTTTAGTTTCCTTTTACTTCTCCTTTCCCATGGTGTGATTTCCATGTTCTCAAGAAGAGTTCATCTCAAGATTTCTCCACATAGCCAATTATAGTAGGTGTTTAAATTCCAGTAGGCACATAGTAGGTGCTTAAATTTGTAAAAGTGAAATTTGGGAAATGTCATCTAAAAGTATATATATATATTTTCTATGGACATGTGGGAGACTTTGAAACTACATTTCCCATGATTCCTCATGGTAGACAGGAAGTGGGATGATGTAAGAGAAGGGATATAGACTCCTGTAGTGACTTTGAACTTCCTTTTTAGCTACTGGGTGCAGGATGAGAGGGGAGGTAATTATGGCTGAAGCAGCAGTTTTGAATTCTTACAAGTGCGTGGTCTAATGACTTTATCTATCAGCATGGCTTTAATTAAAATACTAATTTCTATATTTATTTCAGTCTTTATTATTTTTAATCTTAACAAATTCTAGTTGACTATTTGTGGGGTAGATGAGGTGTTTTGAGAGGACTAGCACTTCTGGTATGAAGCTGCTAAATCCTTTTCAGGGCTGCTCTTTCACCTCTGGTGTCCACCTGCCACCCAACTCTCACCTGTGGCTCCATGAAGTGTAGAATATGTATAGGCATACTCCAGTAAAACTGTCTTGGCAGATGGGATAAACCAGGTCAAGGGTAACCAATAGGTCTCAGACCAGCAAGCACATGAAGACTTCCCCCAGCAGAATGGACAGATTGTTCCAAAGACCACAAAGGCACCTGAAGTAGGCTCTGTGGAGGGCTTAGAACTTGTTCAGATGTTGAAGACACCAAGGTCATCCAGTGCATCCTAAGCCATCACTAGAATCCCAACTTTTCTCTTGCCACTGGACTTCGATGACTCTGGAGGAAAGAATAAGATTGACTTTGGGCAACTCTACCTTGTTTAAATCCAATTCAAGTTCAAGTCAAAACATCACCCTGTGATGCCACTGGTTCTCTTTGAAAACAAAGAATGAACCACATTTGTCCCATCATCGTCATCCTCCAACTAGGAACCAATGGGCAACTTATCAGACCCATTCCACAAGTCATTCCCCTGTCAGTTTTCAATGACCTCCATTTAAGCCCTCCAACATTGAATTCCCTTGATATAATATGATTCACTTTGGACTCTGATTGTTTCCACCTATTATCATAGCCCATGACAATGTGCAAGATCCTGTTAATGCCTATTTGTAAATCTTTCTAAGACAGAGCTTGAAATTCCACTAAGAGTTTCATTACTTTGATGTAACTGTCCTCTCTAAATTCCCCTTTTCAAATACAGATTCTCCTGGAAATGATACTACCTGAACCTAGAGGGGCCTAAAGGGGATGTCCACCAAGTGGAAAATGGCTGAACCAGTTGTGGGATATGATTGTAATGGAATGCTATCATGCTATAAGAAATGATGAGCAAAACGACTTCAGAAAAACCAAGAAAAAGCTTATATAAAACAATGTAAAGTAAAAAGAGCAGAACCAGGAAAACATTATACATAGTAACAACAATAATGCATGATGATCAACTATGAATAGCTATTCTCAGTAATACAAAGATCTAAGACAATTCTAAAGAAATTTATGATGAAAAATACTATCCATCTCCAGAAAAAAGAACTGGTGGAATCTGAATGCAGAAGCATACTATTTTTTTTTAAATTTTTTATTTTTTAACATTTATTAATATACATTTTTAACATGGTTACCTGATTCATGCTCCTCCTATCCCCTTCACCCACCCCCCCCCGCAATCCCCCCACC
>NC_058130.1:61424588-61425212 GCF_016433145.1 Gracilinanus agilis
AGTGAATATTATAATAGTGAATAGAGTTCACTACAGAGAATTATACATAACATTTCTCTACATAGGAATACAGATAATTAGATCTCACTGAGGCCCTTAAAAAGGCAAATTTAAAAATTATAAGTTTTCTTTCTTTCCCCTCTGTATCTTATTTACCTTTTCAGGTTTCTCTCGATTTTTGTGGTTGGATATCAAACTTTCCATTTAGCCCTGGTCTTTTCTGTGCAAATACCTGGAATTCTTCAATTTTGTTGAATGCCCATACTTTCCCCTGGAAATATATAGTCAGTTTTGATGGGTAGTTGATCCGTGGTTGCAGGCCCACCTCTCTTGCCTTTCTGAATATTGTATTCCAAGCCTTACGGTCTTTTATTGTGGAGGCTGCCAGATCCTGTGTGATCCTGATTGGTGCTCCTTGATATTTGAATTGTCTCTTTCTGGCTTCTTGTAAGATTTTTTCTTTTGCTTGAAAGCTTTTGAATTTGGCAATAATATTTCTAACCGATTTCTTCTCTGGGTCGAATGTAGTGGGTGTTCTATGAATCCTTTCGATGTCTATATTGCCCTCTTGTTGTAGGACTTCAGGGCAATTTTGCTGAATAATTTCTTTTAGTACGGAGTCCA
>NC_058130.1:61425307-61490752 GCF_016433145.1 Gracilinanus agilis
TCTCTCATTGAGATATTTCATGTTTCCTTCTATTTTTTCAGTCTTTTGACTTTGTTTTATTTGTTCTTGTTGTCTTGAGAGATCATTGCCTTCCAATTGCTCAATTCTAGCCTTTAGGGATTGATTTTCGGCTATAATCTTCTGGTTTTCGGCCATGATCTTCTGGTTTTCGGCCATGATCTTCTGGTTTTCGGCCATGATCTTCTGGTTTTCGGCCATAATCTTCTGGTTTTCGGCCGTAATCTTCTGGTATTCCTTTTCAATCTGGTCATTTCTGGTGTTCAATTGCAAGATTTTACCTTTTAAACAGTTATTTTCTTGCCAGATCTCTTCCATTTTCCTCAAAATCTCAGTTTTGAACTCTTCCATAGCTTGTGAGGAGTTTTCCTTATTTGAGGAGGGTTCGGATGCTTGTTTGTTCTCCTCCTCTGTTTGCTCAGTTTCCTGGATTTTCTCTGTGTAAAAGTTGTCGAGTGTTAAAGGCTTCTTTTTCTTGTTGTTATTCTTTCTCTTCTGAATTTCCTGAGTCTGGGTAGCCATCATTAGCCCAGCAGCTTCTCAGGTTTATCCTCGCGCTCAGTGTCTGTCCGCGGTCAAGCCCCCTGGTGGATCCCCTTGCTTGATCCTCTGCAGGAGGTTCCTTTACAAGTCTCAGGGCGCTGCTTCCACAGTCGTATACCCATCTGCACTGGTTCCCCACTCAGGTTTTCAGAGCTTTATTTCCTGGCTGTGTCTGCCTCCACCCACGCCTCCGCCCGTGCCTGTACTCTGCTCAGCCTGCGCTCTGCGCCCAGCATCCGCTCTCTGCTCCGGCGCTCAGATTTCGCTTGCATTCTTTGGCTTACTGGGGTCTTAAATCTTGCTGCTCTCAGGAACAGGCCCCGGAGCTGCCAATGACTCGATGGGTGCCCCAAACTTGCTCTATTTCTTTTTAGCTGGCTTCAGAGCTCTAGATCTTGTGTGTGGAGGGGGTAGGGGTGGGGAGGTTGCTCAGCCCGCGATTTAGTGAGAGCCCTTTATAGCCTGGAAATGTCTCGATTCCACGTACCTTCCACGCTGTGCCCTGTTGTGGGGTTCCTCCGTTCGTTCGGACTTGTTTTTATGTCTCCTTGAGGAGTTTTGTGTGTTTCGGTCAGGAGAGGTTAAGAGCTGCTTCTTATTCTGCCGCCATCTTAACCCGGAACTCCAGAAGCATACTATTTTTCATTTTATTTTCTTCATGTTTTTTATGAGTCTTCCATAATATGATCAACAAGGAAATATGTTTTGCATGATCACATATGTGAACCTAGATTAAATTTCTTACTCTCTTAGAGAAGGAGAAAGAGAGAGAAAGTATTTGGAACTTAAAATTTTAGAAAACAAATGTTAAAAATTATTTTACATGTAATTGAGAAAATTAAAATATATTCAAAGATGAAAAAGGAGATGTGTGTTTTTTTATGAACTTTGACATATGATACCAACATTGACCATTGTGTTTGATTACTTCTTGATATTGTTTTTATTGACATTGTGTAGTCAGTTTAAATTGTTATTTTGGCTTTCTTTTTGTCTGCATTATTTCAAATAAGTCTTCCTATGTTTCTTGGAATTCTTTGTGTTTTTCATTTTTTACAGTTATTAACTTTAGATTACAACCACATACCATCATTTCAGTCATTCTTTAATTGCTGGGTACATAGATTATTTCCAGCTTTTTGTAATAACAAATAATGCTGCTATCACCACTTTTGTATGTTAGTTGATTCTTGCTCTCAGTAACTGTCTAGGGAGTCCCAGTAGTTAAAGGGTATGAATAATTTTGTTACTTTTCTTAAATAACACCAAATTGTTTTCCAGAATGGCTAGATTAATTCACAGTTCTACTGGGAGTGAATTAGCATGCCTGTCTTTCCACAGACCCTCCAGCAATGAGCTTTCCCACATTTAAGTATCTTTGCAAGGCTAGAAGAGTGTGAAGTGAGACTTCAGAGTTGTTTTAATTTGCATTTCTTTAGTGATTACTGATAGTGTTTCTTTGTTAGAAAAGTATTCATAGTTGCCTATAAAGGACTTGGTTTTTAAGTTTGAGAACCTGGGTTCAAATCCCACCTCTGACACTTCTTGTGTTTGTAAGCATCCTAAAATTTCCTCTGGTTCCTTTAGATGGGGTTCAACTGAATCAATCACCTCTCTCCACTTCAAGAAATAAACAAGATTCTACACCCTGATAGCTTTACTAGGTGATAAAAACCTCCATTGCATTAATCAATAACAAGCATTAAAACCCATGAAAAGTCTGTAATCATTTTGGAAGGAGTGAAAGCCTTAGGAAGAAGTAAAAGGCTGCTATGAAGGGAGGGGTATTGAGATTGGTTGAGGAGACTAAATCATGCTTAGTATGATTTGTATAAAATGTCATTCAAGGGACAGAACAGATTCTGAAAGAGAATAGAATTCCCAGACCCTAAGAGTTTTGAGGTAGGTGGTATTATTACCCCCATTTCACAGATGACAAAAAGAGAGAGACAAAGTCCAAAACAATTTTGATTTATCAAAAAGTACAGTCACTTAATTTTTGTTGTACTCTGAGGAATCCACAAGTAGCCCCCCAAGCCTCTCTTTCCCCCTCCTTGACTGGAGGATGGTATTGTGGACCCCAAAAGGTTAGAAGACTTTGAACTTCCCATTGGTGTCTTAGCAGAGTCCCTAGAAAAGTTGGCGGTGTTGGGAGTGAAGGACAAAGTAGATATTCTGATGAAAAATAAAACAGCTTCAGAGCTCCAGAAGAAGCCCAGAAAATTTTTTTTCAGCATCTAAAGAAAACTTCATGGGAGCTCTACAGAAGGACTGCTAGTAATCAGGATCTTATTGTCTTATCTTTTCCTAAATGAATCCCTAAACTGAGCACACATTCACCTGGACTTTGTACATCCTTGTGGGAATGTGTATTCCAGACTTCTGGCAGGAATGCTTTGTATCAACTGTTCTTACTCTATCATATCAGTAAATATACCCAATTAAATTAAGCTCTTTATATGTTATTATATTTGATCCTTACAAATACATTTGATCCTTACAAAAGATAGTGACAACATTCAAGTAATAATTTTGATTCATCAAAAAGTCTATCACTTAATTTTTGTTGTACCCTGAAGAATCATTTTCCCAAAACTGGTCAATCCCTTTTTTAGTCATTTCCTCTAAAGACTCAGTGTGATCAGTTTCCCCCTATGTAAATTTAGGGGATTGGACTTTATGGTTTGAAGGTCCCTTCTGGCTCTTTATCTATGATCCTATGAGCCTGGAGAGACATGGAAAAACTGTCATCTTCCCTAGTAGAGTGAAATTCCACATTGGTTTGTCCAAAGGACCAATAGAAGTACCAAAGTAAAGAAGCTATTATTTTATTTGTTCCTCACAACAAACCTGTGAGGTTATCAGAATGGGAATTACAATTCCCATTTGACAGATGAGGAAACCACAGCTCTTTAAAAAAAAAAAGTAAGGATGCTACATAAGAACTGAGATAAATACATATCTTTTGGCTTTGTCCAGGGCTCTTTCCATCCTACCCTATTGTTAGTCATTCCTATGGTGAACATGGGTTCCAAAGGAAAAACAAAAACAAAACAAGACATCTAATTCTGACCAAAGATGGTCCTCTCATAAAGTGTGCTTTTTCCTCCTCAAGGCTGTGCCATCTTGGAACATTGGGGACAGATGATCACTGCATTTATGCCTCTGTTTTTATTTTGATTTCTTGTTCTCCCTCAAAATCTACAGTGGAAAAAACCATATGAACACTAAAAAAATACCGTATTTGTCCAAATATGGACTGTCCCCTCAAATAGAATATACCCATTAAAATGAGATTTCTAAATCTTTGTCACCACAAAAAGTATCACTATCAATATTTTTCCATCTATAGGTCCTTGCTCTCTGTCTTCAAATCCCTTTGGGCATATACCTACTGGCATAATTAGTTTAAAAGATTGTTGTTCAGTTGTTTTAACTCTTCGTGATTTTCATTTGGTGTTTTCTTGGCAAAGATACTGGAGGGGTTTGCCATTTCCATCTCCAGTTCATTTTTTACAGATGAGAAAACTGAGGCAAACAGGGTTAAATGACTACTCCAGGTGACACAACTAGTAAATGTCTGAGACTAGATTTCAACTCAGGAAAATGAGTCTTCTTGATTCCAAGTCCAGCATTCTAACCACTATAGCACCTAGCCACCTCAGTTTAAAGAGTATATAGAGATTATCTATGCATCATGAAAACATATCAATGGAGGAGAGAGAGAGAGAGAGAGAGAGAGAGAGAGAGAGAGAGAGAGAGAGAGAGAGAGAGAGAGAGAGGAAGTAATATTGACCTAATGGTCCAAGAATGGAAAAATATTGACCTAATGGTCCAGATGATGGTGAGCAATACATGAGTCTGTATACTGAACTATACAAAAGAAGAGCCAGTATTGAAGGATGCTATAACCATTTGACCCTTAGCCAATTGGCATTGCTGAGTTGATACCAAAGGGATTGAGTGCTGATGGGGAGAAAGTTTGCCACAACAGGGAATCACCAAACCACAGACTAGAGGAGAGGTTCCACTTGGGAGTCAATGAGGCACAGAGCTTCAACATGCTGTGCTGATACTGCAAGTTCAGGGATAGGGAAGAAGACTGACTCTCTAGCAATTCTGAATTACATAGGGTAAAACTATAAACTGGAAACATCATATAGGTCCCTAAGGGAAGGATAGAAATCCTCAGATTTTCTTGATTCTCTATAGTTTAGGTATAAGGGGGTTTTTTTTTCCTGCATTTTTGTTCCATGAATAAAACCTTTTCTATGTTCCATAACCTTGTGTGAGAGTTTTCAGAGAAAGTGAGATCTCTTTTGGGGGTAGTAGCATAATGAACTAGATACTGAATTAAACAGGATTTTTCTAGGATGAGTCAGAGAGAATTATATGAAGGGGAAATACCAAAATTGTACCCAGGTCCTTATATCTGGAGGGATTATCCAATGCCAGGATAACACACAAAATTATAATATTAAAATATGCTTAATTGGGAGATTTATTTCAGAATCTTTCCATTTCAGTGAAGATGCTTTATTCATTTTTTTAATCATTGTTGCTCTCTTTTAGTTTGTCACTTTCATTATCATTCTTTTACTTAAAGATTGTGACTATAAGTAACAATTGGGTTTTAGAGATTTTTTTCAAGTCAGATTTGGGGGGATGAGAGAAAAGATAAAAGTACAGATGATATTCAGATTTTTTTTTGAGGCCCTGGGAGGGCAATTCTCCTGGATTCCATTACAATAGATTTAAACATTTTTAATTAATTTTGTATATAAAATAACAAGAATGGAAAAATTTCCTTCAAACAGGGAAAATTCTTATTTGTTAAATAGGGATAAGAAGATGCCTACTATGGTTCAGTGACAAGAGGGATGGAGGGGTTTTAGAAGTCTCTTACACTGCTAGCTGTGTCACCTTAGGTAAGTCACTTTACTTCTGTGGTCCTCAGATTTCTCATCTCTAACATGTGGGTATTGAACTAGATAGGTGGTATCAAACTCAAATAGAACCAGGTCCACTTAACAATGTAAGCAGGCTGCATATTGACATAGAAAACTATGTTTAATATTGACTATGTCTTATCATAGTTTTATTTATCAGTTACATTTTAATCTGGTTCTGAAGGTATTCAGAAGTGTAGTGGGCTTCATGCAGCCAGTGGGCCATGTGTTTGACACCTCTGACATCTAAGGTCCTTTTCTTTTTTCTTTTAATTTTTAAATTTAAATTTTTTAAAATTTAAAATTTTATTTAAAATTTTTTTCCTCCCCTCTTCCCTCCCCCCTCCTGGAGTTGACAAGCAATTCCACTGGGTTATACATATATTATTATCACTAAAAATCTGTTTCCTAAGATCTCTTTCTGCTATACAGTCTATCCTCTTGTTAACATTTCAGTTTATCATATTGTCCACCAGGTTATCAGATAAGATGGTAGGGACACAAGATAAGAAAGTCTCCTTTCCTGGGGCTCTGGTGGAAAGGACGAGCCTAAATGAGGGAATTTCATCATCAGAGGGCATTTTTGGAGAGAGGTGTGTGATGAAATCTAAAGCAAGAAGGGAAAGGGAAACCAGAAAGGTGCTGAGGACAAATGCTGTCATCGATCACATACTGGAAAGAACAGTGGCCGGAGTCAGGGAATCTGGGAATCAATTTCCCACTGATTTACTGTGTGACCCTAGGCAAACTTTCTCATTTCCTTGAATCACAGTGTTCTCCTCTCTAAAATGGGCTTATTAAATTAGTCTGGATGCCTTATTGGACAGGTGTGAGACTCAACTAAAGCCATGCATACGAAGGCGCTGGATAAACTGTAGAATGCAATCTAGATCTCAAGGATGATGATTACATTAACGTTTTTGCTGGTAAAATGGGAATTTCCTACCCGAGACATCCATCCTAACAGCCATCATTTACAGCACCCTTTATATGTTATCTCGCTCAATCCTCACAACAAAAGAGATACTATTCACATTCCCAATTTTTTAGATGAGAAAATTGATGTGAAAGAGTTTTAAATGATTTGCCTGGTCAGACAGAACTTAAACTCAGGCCTGAAGTTTTTTTTTATCTATTTAATCTCCTCATTAACCCAATAAAACACGGACCTGCTGTCTGACTTTTTCCTTCTCTTGGCCTCAGTTTCTTCATCTGTTGCCTGAAGGGGGTTGACGAGATGATCTCAAAGGAGCGTTTCTCGCTCTGAAATTCTATGATGTGAAGCACGTTCCCTATGGCATTGGCTTCCTTTTCCACTATATTTTTGGCCCGATGGAGACTAATGGAATCCTCGGGGACACCAGCTGTTCTTTTAGAAACAAGCTCAGGGAACAACAGGAAAGAACTGCACAGGCAGTTTGTTCCGAGGTCCTGGTCACTAACAACTCCAGCCACCGTCCATGTGGTTGCTAAGGAAGCCTCGCATTGGGAACTGGGCCAGGAGATGAACATGGCGCTCTTGGAGAGCCAGTCCCTCTAATGGTCTCTTGGGAAATATTTTGGTTCAATTAGGCAAACTTTTTGGAAACATCAACTGTGTGCCCAGCACAGTAGGGTCCCCACAAGGATGGGGAGGCCAGCTGCCTCTTCTCCTGGAGCCCAAAGTCTAGTTGGAGAAATAAGAGATACATGCAAAGTGGTTTGGGAATAATAAAAGAAAATGATGAAAGCAAAACTATGGGGTACTAACTCTAATTGTGAGGGCATCTGGATGGAACAGCGGGGAGAACACTGGGCTTAGAATCAGGAAGAACTGAGTTCTAATCTAGCCTCGGACATGGACCAGCTGTGTGACCCTGGACAAGTCCCTTAGTCCCCACTGCAGAGCCCTTACCACTCCAATACTTATATCGATTCAAGGCAAAAAGTATGGGTTTAAACAAAATAAAAAAGAGGTCATGAAGGCTTGAACAAGTTAGTGGCCATGTTTGTGAATGGGCAGAAGGGAGGGGAGAGGAAAGGCATCATAGATATGGAATCAATAGAACTTGGAGCATGATGTGATGGGAGGGTTGGGGTGAAGGAAGAATCCAGCATGGCTCCAAACTTTGATTTAGGCAGCTGGAAGGATGGTAATATCTATGATAGAAACAGTAACATTGAAAGGAGGATATAAGCTTGGTGGTAGGTAATGGCAGATTCAATGAGTTTAGTTTTAGACTGTTGAGTTTGCTATGACCACAGATAACCGAGTAAGCATCTAGCAGCCAGGTAGTCAGTCAACAACATTGATTAAGCCCTAATTATATGTGAGGCATTATGCCAAGTGTTAGGCATACCAAGACAAAAGCAAAAATAGCCCCAGCTCTCAAGGAGCTCACATTCCAGTGAGGGATACAACAGACAAACAATTACATTCATACAAGATACGGTAAGTACCGAGGAAATGAAGATAATCTAAGAGGGAAGAAACCAGTAGTGGGGAGGGGATAGAGGATGCTGCAGGAGAGACTAGGAAAGGTGGTCTGCAAAGGGCAGGCTTTGAGCTGAATCTTGAAGGGAGTCAAGGAAGCTAAGGGAAAGTGAGGGGATGGAACATTTCAAGCACTGGCAACATCCAATAAAAAGGGGCATGCATGGCCCATGGAGTCAGCAGGAAATTGGTCTAGAGTTATCATAGAGAATCAACAATCATTTGCATAGAGGTGATAACAATGCCCTGGAATTGATGAGATCATCAACAATGAGACTAAAAAAGAATTCAAATGACAAAACTTTTGCTGACATTCTCACTTATCTGCAGGAAGAGGAGGAAGAAGGAGAAGAGGAGGAGGAATAAACAGTTATTGAAGAAGAATAACAAAGAGTCATCATGAAGATGAGAAGGAAACAAGGAGAGGGTAGTATGTATATGGGGACAGACAGAGAAAGAAAGAAAAGAAAGGAAGGAAGGAAGGAAGAGAAGAGAGAAAGAGGGAAAGAAAGGGATACAAAGAGCAAGAGAGAAGGAAGGAGAGAGAAAGAGAGACAAGGAGGGAAGGAAGGAAGACAGAGAGGAGGAGAAGGAAAAGAGAGAGGGAAAAGTGAGAGAGAGAAAGAGAGAGAGATGAGAGAGAGAGAGAAAGACAGAGAAAAGAGTCATGGTGAAGAAGGAGACGGCGACAAAGCAGAGAGGTAATGTGTTAAGCACTTATGTGTCAGTCCTGAGCACTTGAAATAAAAATAGAAGCAAACAGTAAAATACTGAAGTCCCTGCCTTCAGGGAACTAGAATGCATGGGATGCAGGTTTTGGAGAAGTGGCATGAAAGCCTAGTTCCCAGAAACTCCCTAATCAAAGCTATTCTGGTGGAGTCCAAGGTTGGAGCAGGGGAAAAGAGAAGAAGGATGCTGACCTAACTGCAAGCAACACATTACAGAGAAAAACATTATTTCTGACAATTGCATCTTGATGACAGAATCAGATGTTCTTTTGGGATCCCTTCCAGTTCCGAGATCCCTAATTCTCTGATTTCTCCGTTTCCCCTGCAGTGCCAAGTCCATTACTAGGCACACAGGAGGCAACTGACTGAGTCTTCTTGATGGCTAGAGGAAGCAGGACTCCAGTTAGCCCCTGGAAGTAGGGCAGTCTTGGAGTAAATAGGTGAGAAAGGTGAGGCTATGGGATGGGCTGAAGAATACCATGTGGACAAGCATGGATACAGGAGTGTATTTGTGTATTCTTGGAGGTTTCAGGAAACTAGCCATGCTGTAAGTGGGTCAGGGCTGTTTGTGATGAGGATCAATAAGTTCTCCTATTTGGGCCTTAAATTCTAGAGGGAAGAAATGGTTCTTTTTGCAGCAGGAGGTGGGGAGTCTTGAGAAAGTGGTCCCCAGCTCTGCCACTAACGAACGAGCTGCTTCCCCTCTCTGGACTTTAGTTTCCTCATTTGTAGAATGCACTCGCCAGTCCTTCCTTCATTTAACCAACATTTCAAGCCCTACTGCAGGCAGACAAAAGAGGGGCAGGAAGTCTAAGTGGCAGAACCAGGATCCAAACTGTCACCTTCTGACTCCCGGATTTTTGGGTACTTTCCAAGGCCCCTTCTGGCTATGACATGCCCAGAGCCCAAGCTCCTACTGGAATTTTACACTGGCCAAAGCCAACCAGAAACAAAGAAGGGAGTTGTGGGTCAGCAACACATTTGCTCACACATATGCTGGCTTTGGAAAAGCAGCTCTTGAGAAAAATCAAATCCAAATCTATTTCAAAATTAAGCACTAGTGAATCATCAGGGGGGAAAAACGTGTAGCTGTGGAGTGTTTATGCAAAGATCCGGCAGATAGGGTTCAGCAGGCAAGTCCTATTTGTCCCAATGACTTGACAGATACCCCTGAGTTTAGAGAAATCCAATTTATTAGCTGAGCACTCGACCATGACCTTAATGAGTTTCATGCCTTTTAGACCAAATTTAGAAATGTCATTAGGGTTTGAGTAGCAAGAAGGCAGAGGGGCTCCCTTTAGGGAAGTTTAGAAACTGTAAGAAGAGACTTTCTTGGACAAATAGGTAGCTCAGTGGATAGAGCATCAGGTCTGGAGTCGGGAGGACCTGGGTTCAAATTTGACCTCAGACACATCCTAGTTGTAAGACCCTGGGCAAGTCACTTACTTCTGTTTGGCTGGATCTTACCACTCTTCTGTCTTAGAACTGATACTTAGTATTGATTCTATGATGAGTCAGTTGGAAGGAGCCTTAGACCATAGAATGTTGGGGCTAGAAGGAACCTTAGAACACAGAATTCTAGAGCTAGGAGGGACCTTAGAACCGAGAGGGTGAAAACAGAGCTAATAAGACCTTTGGAGATCACCTAGTCTAGGGGTTCTTAACCTTTTTTGTCATCTGAACCCCTTTGGAAGTCAGGTGAAACCTACTGACATCTTCTTAGGGTAATAGTTTTTGTTACTATTTTTTATATATATAATACAATATGATATGTAACATAACAATAGTATAATATATATGATTTGTTATAAATAAATATGCCTAACCAAGAGAAACAAATTCTCACATTAGCCAGGTCCAAAAATGTATGTCTCATTCTTTTTTTCCCCCTCCCTGTCCCCCCTTGCCCCTCCCCAAGAAACCAGGTAATGTGATATAGACTGTACACATATTATCATATAAAACATGCTTCCCTGTTTATCATGTTGTAAAATAAGACTCATATTGCTTACACTAGAGAAAAATTCATGGAGGTAATAAAGTGAAGAATGATATGTTTCAATCTGCATAATAGTTTTTTTTTAAACCCTTAACTTCTGTGTATTGACTTATAGGTGGAAGATTGGTAAGGGTAGGCAATGGGGGTCAAGTGACTTGCCCAGGGTCACACAGCTGGGAAGTGTCTGAGGCCAGATTTGAACCTAGGACCTCCTGTCTCTAGGCCTGGCTCTCAATCCACTGAGCTACCCAGCTGCCCCCTTGCATAATAGTTTTTAAATTAAAAAAAACAACCTTGCTTTTTGTCTCAGTAACAACTCTGAGCCAGAAGGGCAAGGTCTGTGCACATAGGAGTAAGTGACTCGCCCAGGGTCACACAGCTAAGAAGTGTCTGAGGCCAGATTTAATCAAATCCTCCCAATTCCAGACTTGGTGCTCTATCCATTGTGCCACCTCGTTGCCCCAGAAAAATATCTTTAAATGCATAAAATTCAATACAAAGGCTTTCTAAGGAAAATAATATTGAAATATTATTATCAAAAATTGTTTTAAGTTCAGAAACCTCTTGCTTTTTTTTTTTAAACAAAAACAAAAAACTTCTGATTTAATCTTAACACCCTCATCATAGAGTCAAAGAAATCAAGACTGAAATGACTTGCTTACGGTGCACAGGTGGCTAGTGACAGACCTGGGCAGACTGACTCCATCCTCCCCCTTCCTCTCCTTTCTGCCTCCCCGACTCCCTCAGTGGTTAGCAAATAATTGTCACTCAATAAATGTTTGTTGCATGATTGAATATGAATACCTTTGGTGTAAATGGCTCCTGTCTGCAGTTTTTAGACACTAATTATAACTGACCAAATCCATCAGGTTATTGTTAAAGGAGAATGTGAAGATGTCTACAGACACCTGTAGAAAAGAATAGAAATGAAGACAGCAGAGCCAGAAGACCTATCAATGGGGATCCATTTCATTCATCCAAAGTGCTGGACAAAAAGGGTCATTCAGCCTTGGCTTGAAGACCTCCAGGGAAGACAGCTATCATCGTCCTCCTGAGCCTTCTCTTCTTCTGGCTAAAGAGCCCCAGTTTGTTCAGCTGATCTTTTTACCCCATTTTGAATGGTTTCATTTGGGGCAGCTCTTCTTCTGGCCTGTCCCTGGAGCACTCCCTTTGTCACTGTGCTCAGGGGAGGGAAAAGCGCTTGCCCACTCAACACGGTTCCCATCAACTGCTTTTCTTTCCTTCCTGAAGAAAATCTGAGACCTGATCAGAGTTGCCATTAATTAGAGTTAGAACATTCCACCTTCTGTTCTACCTACTGTTCCCCAGAGGTTCCCAACTATCAGAGAAATACAGGACGTCAGGGTTGGAAGGGATCTCAGTGACCATCTCTCAACTGAACAGTGCTCTCCTCATGCTTCACGATGACATCTCGATCAGCTGGCTAGTCACCCAGGCCATTTCACTATGTGCCTATTGCCACTCCTATATCACCCCCTTCCAGCCAGCTGGGTGACTCAGTGGGTAAGAAATCTGGACTTGAAATTCTGAATTTAAATCTTGTCTCAGAATTCCAGCTAGGTAACTTTGAGCAAATCACTTGAATTTTGTCTGCCTCGTTTTCCTCAGCTGTAAATTGGGCACAACAATAGCAAGTATCTCCCAGGATTGTTATGAAGCTCAAATGAATGAATAAATGTACAGCACTTTTCACATCTTAAAATGCTATATGAATGCTAGTTATTACTGTTATTCAACATCTCTTCAAGCAAAATTCTTTCCTCTGGAAACCATTCTTCTATCTTTATTATCTTCCCCTTATTAAAACAGAGGTTCCCAAAGGGAAAAGCTCCTCACTCTCTCTCTCTCTCTCTCTCTCTCTCTCTCTCTCTCTCTCTCTCTCTCTCTCTTCTCTCTTCTCTCTTCTCTCTCTTTCTCTTTTTCTCTCTTCTCTCTCTTCTTTCTCTTCATCCCTCCCTACCCTCCTCTCTCTCTCATCTCTCCTCTCTCTCTCTCCATCTCTCCCTCCTCTCTCTCTCCCCCTCTCTGTCTCTGTCTCTATTTGTCTTTTTCTTTATTTAAACTCTGAATCCTCAACACTTAACACAGTGCTGACACATAGTGACTGCTTATCATTCATCTATTCATTGACTATGATGGTGTAACTTACTTTGATTCTTCAGTAGATCTGTCTCAGCAGTGTGGGTGCTCCTGTACCAATACAAAACAAAATCTATCCTTGCTTCTCCTCCAGTGTAATCTCGCCTTCATACATTCTCTAAAGAGGGTAGTTATCTAGTGTACTGGAGTCTTCATTTGCTTTGTCTCCTCCTTAGTAGATATCTGTGCAGCACTCTAATGGTTCATCTTTTGTCACTCACTCTTTTACAATACAAAAGAAAAGGGAATAGATAGATAGATAGATAGATAGATAGATAGATAGATAGATAGATAGATAGATATAGATATATACCAATATAGAATTGAATGAACAGATAAAAAGGAAGGGATAGATGGAATGACTAATCAATTGGTTTTTGTTTCTATATGTAGAAGATAATTTTGAACATTTTAAATATCTAAATAAATATTTAAATGGCCTTATTATTCAAAGAGAAGTTCTTAATACACATAGCTCCAGGTGTTGCCCTCCCCCTTTGCCTTTTGGAGATCTTTTGGGAATTTGAATACCTCAGCCCAGTCACCCTTTAGGAAGAGAAGAGCTGAAAAAGCAAACAGGCAGATTGTAAGGATGTCCTGTCAGACCATGAGATTTAGCAGGAAGTGTGAACGTGGATGGGAAACACACTTCAAGGCACTAGGGAGAAGAGAGAGTAATGAGATTGGTTTGTCCTAAATCCCCTAAGTGTGGGAAAGAAAGAGAGATTTGAATGGTGGAAAAAAGAAGCATTCCTGCAAGAGGGAGTGCTAAAAATCTGGGTGCAAGAAGTTTTAAAAAATGGAAAGATTCCTGTCCCAAAGGTTTACTTTTATGCTATTATATTAGAGCCTCCATATAAGCAAGTTGAAAGGGAATTGTGCCCCAGGGGAGGGTGATGAGCTCCATCTGCTGGAGTGTCAGAACTGTACACACAGGCAGGTAGTTAGTAAAGAAGGTGATTTGCAGGAGTCAGAGCTACAGAGAACTACAGAGAAAACTGATTCTAGGAACTGAGCTATAGAAAGTAGAGTCATGGAAGAAAAAGAGTGGAAGCTGCCAAGCATGGTGATGGGAAATGGCAGGAGGCAGAAGAGATAGAGAGAACAAAGGGAAGGAAAAAACTCTGAGCTTCTTCCTTTGCTAGAGGGCAGCACTATAAGTCATAGAGACCATAAAAATTGAGGGAAGGGATAGGATTGCCTGCTAAGGTCAGAGGAAACTCATGATTCTCTAGAAGACTTAGAGGTGGCTCCTATCTGTAATAAATAATCTGTAAATAAAATGGTGTTCTGTCCTGAGTACTGTATATATGTAAAGGGAGATGGTGTCTACCTTTAGATAAAGTACCTTATAGTGATGCTTCTAGGCCCAGGAATAGCCCAAGAACAACCAGAGAAAGGCGAGGTCCCTAAAGGCTACTTGAACCCTTTTCATCAGGAGGGAAACCATAGGCAAATTATTTACTTCAATTGTCCAGGGATCCACAATTTGTCAGCCTGGTCATTCTCTTTTGATGCAAAGCTTAACCCCTTTCACACCCTAAGAGATGGTTTTATGATTTATTGTGGTGGGAAAAAAAGGAAACTGATAGCCAACCTTTTAGCCCTAAGCTCCCTAAACTTATCTAAGTTGGTTTGCTGATGTCAGACGCATGATCCACTCACTACCAGGTCTGTTCTTGAAGCATTTCCAGCCTGGTAGGAACTGCCTGCACTTTTCTGGCTTAGCTTTATGTACTTAGGTCCCTCTACACACTAGGATGAGGCAGTGAATGAAGATTTCAGTGGAGGTTATAATTCTTTTCTTTTTTTTTAATTGTTAAAGATTTTAAAAACAGGAGATCTCCCTTTCTCTTCCAGAAAATAAATGGTTCTGGGTTGAGAGAGCAATCAGACAGAAGAGAGACCCTCGGATCTGAGCAAGAGAGAGAAGTTTGAGAAAGAGATAAAGGGTTTTAAATTCAGAAGAAGATTGGAACTGGCAAGAAGACAGACACCTTAGGCTTCTGGGGGAGGAAAATGTAGCCTGGTAGGAGAAAGGAAGAAGTGATTTGGACATGGCCAGACAGGGATGAAGGAAGATAAATATAGCTTCAGCTAAAAAAGGAAAAAGACAGTTTACTCAAGAGTCTTCACTGATAGGGCTCTGAACGAAAGGCAGACTGTATTCAGGGTTGGGCAGAGGCATTATCTAGATTAAGGGAAATCAGTAAGTCTCATCTGCAAGGCTGTACACAGCAGAACTCTATGAGATCTCTAAGGTCCATTCCAAATTGAGCAGGCTATGAGAATCTGTGACATGTCTTGACTCAGGCAATTAGGGATATTCAGCCTGAAGAAGAGAAGATTCAGAGAATACTATTTCCAAATATCTAAGGTGCTGCCATCAGAGAAAATAGATCTGAGCAGTGTGTATACAGAGGGTCGGAACTAGGACCCACCAGGAGATGTTCCATGGAGGCAAATCTCTATTCAACATAATAAACTGCTTTAACAATTAAATCTGTCCAACAGTGGAATGGGCTTGCCTTTTGTTTGCCCCAACCGCAAGAACCAAAGTTCTGTCTGGTTAACCCTTCAGTCCCAGACTCTGGCACTGCCTAGATTTTTACTTCTAAATTAAGGATTATACCACTTCAACTGGTCTGGCTTCAGGGCAACTGAGACAGTCTACACTCAACCACACTCATAATTTTCCAATGTCGTTTAACCCTTTGTAACCCAGACCAGAGACTTTGAGGCTATGTAACCCTCAGTTCTCCAGACTTAGCCCTGCCACTAATCAATCAAATGACCCTGAAAAAAGTTGTTTCTTCTTTATGAACAGTAGTTGCTTTCTCTGCAAAAAAAAAAAAAAGGGGGAAGTTAGTTCAGATGACTTCTAAAGACCCCTTCTAGCTCTAGAATTTTATGAATATGGAACTTACCAAGATTGACCTTCTAAACACTTTCCAAAACACTACTCAGTAGTTCACAAAGTAGGGAGAGGCAACATGACATAGAAAAACAGGTTCAAGTTCTGCCTTTGATACTTGGAAGTTGTGTCACCATCCAGAGCCTCAGGAGACTCTCTCGACTTGTATAGTCAGGTTGGCTTCATGTTGGAGCAAATTGTAGGTCCTTGATGTTCTGAGTGTAAAGTAGGTCTGCCTTTCTTTATACTAAAATTCTCCCTCTTGGGTTTTAAGGAGCCCTTCTGATTTCTAGTTCATGCTCCCTCATTATAATCTCCACACTTTAATAGACTTAAGTTAGATCCTTCTCATCTGACTCTCTTTTATTTTTATTTTGAAAATTTTATTTAATTAATTAATTTAGAATATTTTTTCATGATTACAAGATTCATGTTCTTTCCCTACCCCCTCCCGTAGCCAATGTGCAATTCCACTGGTTTCTTCATGTGTCATTGATCAAGACCTATTTCCATATTATTGATATTTGCACTAGGGTGATTGATCGCTTAGAGGCTACATTCTCAATCATATCCCCATTGACCCATGTGATCAAGCAGTTGTCTGACTCTCTTTTAAAGGAAACTATTGGGAGCAAGTGCTAGGAAGTAATTCCAGAAAGGATTTCTACAGCTACCCTCATGGCCCCTAAACTGGAAGGATCATCAGGCCAACTTAAGATAGTATCGTGGATGTACTATCATACACACTAGAAGAGATTTAATTCATTTAAGCCCATTAATCAGCATGTCTTTATATAGTATCAAATGAACTAACATATGGAAAGCACTTTGGGAACTTTAAAGGACAACATAAATGCTAGTTAGCTAGCTAGCTAGCTAGCTAGTAGTAGTAGTAGTGGTGGTGGTGGTGGTGGTGGTGGTAGTAGTGGTAGGGGTAGTAATAGTGGTAGTAGTAGTAGTAGTAGTAGTAGTAGTAGTAGTAGTAGTAGTAGTAGTAGTAGTAGTAGTAGTAGTAGTAGTAGTAGTAGGGGCCATAGATTTAAAGCTATAAGGGACCTTAAATATTACCTAGTCCAATCTTTTCATTTTATTCATTTTAAAATTAATTGATTAATTTCTTATATTAAAATTTCTATAGGTATCTCCCTCCCTACACTGGAGAACTCATGATTTAATAAAAAGATATATGTGTATATATAAAACTATGTCTTGCTTACTTCTATTTATCAATTCCTTCTCTGGAGATGGACATACACAAGTCTTTTTTCAAGCAATATTTCTCTTACCGTATATAAACTTCTTTTGGTTTTGCTTGTCTCACTTTCTAATAGGTCTTTCCATATTCTTTTAAAAAATTAACCTGCTTGTCATTCCTTGTGGCACAGTAGCATTACATCACAGTCATATGCCATATCTTCTTTAGCGATTCTCCAATAGTTGGATATCTCTTCAATTTCCGATTCTTTGCCCTCACAAAGAGAGCTGCTATA
The DNA here is from genome assembly GCF_016433145.1 of Gracilinanus agilis. Taxonomy (NCBI): domain Eukaryota; kingdom Metazoa; phylum Chordata; class Mammalia; order Didelphimorphia; family Didelphidae; genus Gracilinanus; species Gracilinanus agilis. Next base: position 61,442,582 of record NC_058130.1, read on the forward strand.
AATATTTTAGAGCATCTAGAACATAAAGATTCTAGAACATATGTTTTCCTTTCCCCCTAATCACCTTAGGAAAAAAACTTAATAGGGATATTGTTGGATCAAAAGATATACACAGTTTTATAACCTCTGGACATAATTCCAGATTGTTCTTCAAAATGGTTGGATCAATTCACAGTTCCACCAACAATGTATTAGTGTACACATTTTTCCATATTCCTTCCAAAATTTGTCGTTTCCCCTTTTTACCATTTTAGCCAGTCTGATAGGTTCAGATCTCAAAGTTGTTTTGACTTGCATTTCTCTAATCAATAATGATTCAGAGCATTTTCCCATATAATGAAAAAGTTTTGATTTCTTCATCTGAAAACTGTTCATAGATTTGTACCATTTATCAATTGGGTAATGGTTTATGTTATTATAAATTTGACAAAGTTCTCTCTATATTTTATATATGAGAATTCTATTCAAAAAACTGTCGATAAAGTTCCTCCCCCCATTTTCTGCTTTCCTTGTAATCTTGGCTACATTAGTTTTATTTGTACAAAAATAAGTCTTCATTTTAAAAATGAGGAAAATGAGGCCCAAAGACAGTAAACAATTTGTTCAAAGTTATACACATAGTAAGTGACAGAATTAGGAACTCAACCCATGTCATCTAACTCTAGGTCAATACCATATCAACTTTTCCCCACTGCCTTCAATCTGGGAAAGTCTTGGAAACGGGAAGTTAAAGTCTCTGTCAAGAGCTTACAATAGGATTGAAAAAGTAAAATTCACTTTCAGAAAAGAACAGTGATGGAAAATACGAGAATCTCTATTCCACTGCATTGTGTTCTGCTTAGTCTCCAATCTCCCTCAGGTAGGGGGGATAACTAATTCCATCATGCACCAATTTCCAGCATTTGGAGTAAGAGTAGAGGATGTCATTTAATTGGACCACATCTCCTGGCTGGGCTCTTGTCTCTTGCTTGTAGAGGAGAAGTACCATTCCACTGAGCACCATACTCTACCCTTTCAAAGAAAAGGACCTCTCCTGCCTTGGGGAAAGAATACTGTCACTATTCAACTCAAAGCACAAATCCCCAAACTCATTCTTCAATGATTAACAAACTGTCCCTAGGTCTTACCCTCTCTGTCCCAGAAATTCTGGACCTCATCATCTTCTCCAGTCATTCAAAACCCATTCTGAGTCTTCTGCTGCCCAATCTCTTTTTCCCATTCCCTTCAATCTATCCACCCACAATATCCACCCTACAATGTAAAGCTATCCATCCCTTCCACTGGACTCTCGGAAATGGTTGCTCCATAAGCAACAGACTCACTTTCAGCATAAATCTTTTCTTTTAATGCAAAATAAAAACATATGATATCACTTATCACATGTACAAATGGTTATGTGACTTGGAATTTAGATTTTAATTTTTTCCTTTTTTTTCTTTTTTTGGGGAGATTTAGATTTTAAAAGATTTCTCTATAGCAAAATGAATAATATAGAAATAGATATTAAGTGATAACATTTGTACATCCTAGTAGAATTGTTTATTGGCTCTGAAAGGGGGAGGGAAAGAAAATAAATCATATAAACATGGGAAAGCATTTTAAAATAAAACTTAATTTTAAAAATAAATAAATAAATCTTTGCTTTTCCTGCTTCTTCCACTTTCTGATTCAGTGAGACCTGACTCCCTCCTGATGACCCTTTCCAGCACAGGCTAGTAAATTCACCATAGCAATTCTTCTAAAGCTTTTCATCCCTCCCCAATCCTCCCATAGCTCCCACTCTCCCAATTGCAAACTTTACTTATTTTATTGAAAAAAGAAAAAAATTGAATCCATATGCTGAAATCTCCCTCCTCTTCTTGGATTCTTATCTAACATGACATGGATGCCTTCTGCCACTATCTCCTCCTTCACTTTTGTCTCATGTAATAAAGTAGCCCTTTTCCTTGCCAAGGAAAACTCTTCTACATGCATAAGGGTTCCCATTCCATCCCATCCTTCTGTATAGATTGCTCCTTCTACTATCCACACATTCTTACTTATCTTCCATCTCCTCTTGTCTACTAGGTGTGACTGCCTACAAGCAAGCCAATATCTCTTCTATCCTCAAAAACTTGTCATTCTATCCATCCATCCATCCATCCATCCATCCATCCATCCATCCATCCATCCATCCATCCATCCATCCCTCCTGGCTATTTATAGTGCCATCTCTTCTCCTTGTTGTGGCTAAATTCCTTGAGAAAGTTGTACACAATAGATCCTTCTACTTCCTTTCCTCATGCCCTAGACTGTTCTTCCTCCTGATGGTTATCTCCTGGCTTCCCTAAAGCCCAGCTAAAGTTCCGATTTCTGTGAGAATTCTTCCCTGATCCCCCTTCATTCTAATGCCTTCTCTCTGTTGAGTGCTTCCAATTTATCCTGTACATTTCTTGCTCATACATCGTTATTTGCATGTTTTCTCCCCCGTTAGCCTATGAGCTCCTTGAGAGTGAGGATCACCTTTTATCTTTCTCTGTATCCCAGGGCTTAGCACAGTGCCTGACACAGAGAAGGTGCTTCACAAATGTTTATTGATTATTGATAGTTTATAATGATGTGCTAGCCCGTGTGGCAGGCATTCCCTGTTAGAAGGGGTCAGAATAGGGGAGGGCATTAGGCATGTCCACTCTCATTTATACAACTCTTTACGGTTGATAAAGCATTTGATATATAACTTTGCTACCCTATTTGATTAGGATATCATCCCCAGGTTAGAGATGGGGAAACTGAGGCTCAGAGAAGTGAATTGACAAGTCAGCTAAGCTTTCACAGCTAGGAAGAATTGGAGTCTGAGATTTGAGTCTGAACTTGCCTCTAAGCCTGGCATTCTTTCTACCATGACACATTTAATGAATGTGTGCTGGTTTGAAGTGAATAGAATTCAATGGCAGGAAAGTTTTCCCAGAGGAAGTAGGACTTTGATCTGAGCCCTGCTGGATGATTTCCATACATGGAGAGGAAGAGGAGTCATGACAAGAGCTAGAAGAGACCTGTCTAGACTAACCTGCTCTTTTTAGAGTGAGTGCATTGGAGGTTTCCTGGAGGAGGTGAGATTCAAGGAAAAGCAGGACTGGTGTAACAAGGAAAAGATATTCCAGGTTGGGGGAACAGCATGAGCAAAGGCATGGAGGTGGGAATCAGCAGTGTATGGTAAACAGAAAATAAGCAGATCTATCTGGAGAAGAGGATTCCCTATAGGCAGAGATCAAATGGCAGAAGCCCTCGAATCCAGGCTGAATGGTTTGACTTTCTCTTGGGAAGGAAGCCAAAATCTAATGGGAAATTCCTTTCTCCTCCATGGGAACAAACTAAGCTATGGGATGGAATAGGAACTGGAACCAAAAGCATTGCTGGCCACTGGGTGTCACTAATGTTCTATCCAACAAGGGCCTCCCTCCCCCCCCCCCCCAAACCCTGGGAAAGGAGGGGGCTTAGATATTGGTTAATGAACATTTAGTCTCAATCTGGCTCTGCTTCCCCCAGCATCTTCCCTGAGGCTCATTCTTTCTCCAAGTGCCTAATGAGCCCCCAGGGCATGCCAGGCACCATTGGAGGGAGACTAGGAAAGCTGCAGAAAGAACTTCCTCCCTGGGGGAGTTTATGGTCCCTTCTGGCTATGGGGTCAGCACCCAGCAAGACCATCAAGTCACGAAACCCTAGAATGTTCCAGCTGGGAGGTACGTTAGGTTGTAGAATGTTGGAATATGGGAAAATCCAACTGAAAGGGAATCTAGAAGGACCTGGAATGTTTCATAAAGGGGCAAATTTGAGCAATGCTCAAGAAATGCTTCCTATCCATCAGAGCTGTTCGGAAGTGTAGAGGATGAGGGCAGTTGGGTGGATCAGAGGATTGAGAGCCAGACTTAGAGACAAGAAGTCTTGGGATTCAAAATGGCCTTAGATACTTCTTATCTGCGTGACCCTGAGCAAGTCACTTACCCCCATTGCCTAGCCCTTAGGGTTCTGCCTTGGAACCGATACACAATACTAATTCTACTTATTCTAAGACAGAAGCTAAGGGTTTAAAAATAGCATAGAGGATGACTTTGGGAAGGAGTTGGCTCACCCTCCTTCGCTGATGAGTTATGGGAATGGGCTGGACTAGATAGTGGCTGAAGCTTCTAGCTCTGAAATTCTGTGATTATGTGAGTGTAGAACAAATGTTAGATGGAAGGAGAACTTAGAACAGACTGTTAGAGCTAGAAGGAATATTCTAGATCATCTGGTCCAATTCTTTTGTGCTTATGGAGGAGAAAACAGACACCCCAAGCATAAGGAACAGTTCTAATGTTTTCTACTCCCCACAAATGTGGTACTACCTTCACATCACACGGTCCTTCTCACCTTAGGACATTAGGTTCATAGGATCATCATAGATTTACAGATGAGGAAACTGAGGCTGAGAGAGGAGGAATGACTTCCTTCAAATCAGAGTCTAGGACGAGGACCCAGTTCACCAGCCTTCTAGCTAAGCTTCTCTTTTTCCAGCTGTGGCTCTGCCAGCTTTGGAGTTTACCTCTCCTGGGCGGGGGGCTCTTCCCTTCGCCATCTTCCTATTGCTCTGCCCCATCCTGGCCCTGGTTTCTTCTTTTTCTGCGACCTTTCCCAGCTCCCTTTCCTCCCTTCCCTTCTCTATCTCTGTTGCCCTACTTGGATCATCCATGCAAACAGCCCCTTCCATTAGCACACATAATCAGGAGCTGGCCGTAATTTGCTCCAGTGTCCATATACAAATACAGATGAAGCGATTCAGTGAGTTTGGGGAGGAAAAAAAAAGACCTGAGATTTCCAGGAGGCTGCACCACAAATGTTTATTCAACATTTCAAGCTGTGAGCAATTTTGAAGGGTTTTTTTGGTCTGTTACTCATGGTTTTTTTTTCTTCTAATTTAAATGCAGCTGAGACCTCAGAGCTGATCTTAGGAAGGTTTAGATTTGAAAACCACATCTTCTGACTTGTTACAGTAAAATGATAGAATCCCAGAATGTTAAAACTGGAAATGGACCTTAGAGATCACCTACTCTGTGAGCTCCTGGAGAGGAGGGACTATTATTTGCTTTTCTTAGTATCCCTAGAGCTTAGCCCAGGGACTGGCACACAGTAGGTGTTTAATAAATGTTTATTGACTCATTGATTCAACCCCATCACTTTTTTTAACTTAACTTTCTGTCTTAGTAACAGCTCTAAGACAGAAGGGCAAGGGCTTGGCAAACAGGGTTAAGTGATTTACCCAAAGTCACCTAGCTAGGAAGTGTTTGAGGTCAGATTTGAACCCAGATCCTCCCACCTCCAGGTCTGACACTCTATCCACTGTACCACCTAGTTTCCCCCCAGCCTTATCACTTATCTTTTTCTCTTTTTTAAACTCTTACCTTCTGTCTTAGAATCAATACTGTATATTGGTTCCAAGGCAGAAGAGCAGTAAGGGCTAGACAATGGGAGTTGTGACTTGCCCAGGGTCACACAACTCAGAAGTGTCTAAGGCCTTATTTGAACCCAGGACTTCCTGTTTCTAAGTCTGGCTTTCTATCCATTGTGCCACCTAGCTGCCTCTCCCATCACTTCTCAAATAGGTCAAGTGGGACCCAGGGAAGGAAAAACACTAGCAAAGGCAACACAGACAAACAACTTGTCTCAGAGAGGTCATCAGTTTTTCCCCAGTGTGCCAAAAGTTTATTAAGGACCTCTTGTGTATGAGCAATAGACTAGGTGCTAAAAAGGAGACATAAGGCTTAGAGAAGGCATAATTCCTGCCCTCATTGCGCTTACAGGTTAGTAGTTTGTAGTAGAAGACTTGGATTCTTTTTTTTTTTAAACCCTTAACTTCTGTGTATTGGCTCCTAGGTGGAAGAGTGGTAAGGGTGGGCAATGGGGGTCAAGTGACTTGCCCAGGGTCACACTGCTGGGAAGTGTCTGAGGCCAGATTTGAACCTAGGACCTCCCGTCTCTAGGCCTGGCTCTTAATCCACTGAGCTACCCAGCTGGCCCCTTGGATTCTAATCTCAGTTCATAGTAGGTAACAAGACCTCAAATATTAAACTCTGGGCATTTACTGCTATATGAAGGTACTGGCAAGAACAAATAAGAGAGTATATATAAAAGTAATTTGTAAACATAAAATGCTATGTGAATGGAAAGAATAGGAATCAGTAATGGGTACAGGTAAAAGGTTAAGTAACTTGGCCCAGGATCATGCAGTCAGGATTTGTCAGTGAAGGGATTAGAACTAGAGTCTTTCTGTCCACTGAGCCACACCATGTCTACACTGGAGGAAATCATGGCTTTTCCCCCAGGAAACTAAATATTACCTTCCCGATGCTCTAGACTGAGTGGGCCTGTGCAGATATCTTAGATCTTTCTTCCTTCCTCTCTCTCCCTCTGCCTTCCTTCCATCCTTCCCTCCTGTTTTTCTCTTTTCTTTTCCTTCCTTTTCTTTTCTTTTCTTTTCCTTTCTTTTCTTTTCTTTTCTTTTCTTTTCTTTTCTTTTCTTTTCTTCCTTCCTTCCTTCCTTCCTTCCTTCCTTCCTTTCTTTCTTTCTTTCTTTCTTTCTTTCTTTCTTTCTTTCTTTCTTTCTTTCTTTCTTTCTTTCTTTCTTTCTTTCTTTCTTTCTTTCTTTCTTTCTTTCTTTCTTTCTTTCTCCAAGTAAAACATTCTTCAAACTAGTCCAAGGCCCTTTTGCTCCATCTTTAAGTCCAGGTTATACATAGAAGTAGACTCTGCTTTAAAGCAAATTCTAGGCATAAAAATCTGGATTTTGATTAAAAAGGTAATTTGCAAAAACATCCAGAAACATGCCTTTTGTACAAGGTAATGCCTGGCCTAGTTTAGAGACCTGCTTCATATTCTATTCCTCCCCCATCCTCATAAAGACAAGGAGAGCCCTTTCTATTTGTCCCCTTAATAAAGGCACAGCCTGTTTATGAGGCTTATGGACACGGTCATTGGACATTTTCTATCCTGCAGAGTTCATCAAATCTGGTGGTCCTGAAGGACCTCCTCTCCTCAGTTTCCCTCACATTTAGCTGGGCTCCCTCAGCAACCTCCTTCCATGGTTAACATGGGCTGCCTCCGGATTCTCAAAGAGCTGAGCTACAAAGATGGCGCAACTGATCTACTGGTGATGGAGCACTTTGCTGGATATGTTGCACTGAGTATATACATACATACATACATACATACATACATACATACATACATACATATATGTATATATTTCTATACATGTAGAAATATATATACACACACTCATATACAAATATCTGTAGCTATCTCTATTTAAATGTATATCTACATATATATATACATATACATATACACACATGCTGTCCCTTGTGATTTGGAGTATGTCTTTGCAAAACAGCTGGCCAGACTTAAAGCTTGGCCTGTGGCCAGAGGGAAGGGTCTGCCTGTGGCTGAGGTGAGAGAATCAGCATCTTCTAACAGGAGTGTTTGGGAAAGAGAACCTAAATTATCTCCCAACATTCCCTTCCCAGAGGCTAAAGAGCATGGAAAAGAAAGAGTTTTCAAAGCAGCGGAAGGTAGTTTTGCTTAGTCCTTCCTGGGATTCCAAAGGAAGACAACAACCACAGCCCCTGAGCTAGAGGAGAGACCATTTAATTTGTCACACCGACTTTGGGATCCAATTGAACCTGGGGAGGTGGTTACTGAAGCGGGGGCTGAAGGACAACATCTCCTGGAAACCTCAAATCTGTCCTGATGCATTTGGGTTTGAAGAACTTTAGACCTAGAGGAACCTTAGAACTTGGAATGTTGAGACTAGAAGGGACCTTGGAATTTAGCGTGCTAGAACAGAACGTCAGAAATGGAGGTACTCTGAAAACACAAACCTTTAGGGGTGGAAGAGGCTGGAGAACAGAGCCAGCCAGAGCTGAGGGAGGCTTTGGACAGCGACAGGTTCAAGCCCATTGCTTGGAAAGCCAGCTGACTACGGGGCAGACCCACAGAGCCCAAGGGCATGCAGCTGCTTCTTGGCAGAGCTGAGATTAGAACCCAGTTTTCCCAGAGATGATGCTTCTCCTACGCTAGGCTCTGTGACCAGGGTATTGCTCGCCCTGAAGACAGTTTGGGAGGTGAAAGGAACATGAGCAGCAGAGGTTGCTACAAGCAGAGAGGGGAGACTTCCTGCCTGTTAGGTTGTTCCACTGGAATGTTGTCAGTATTAGGGGTCTGGACAAGTGACAGAGCATCCCTGTTTTGCATTCCACCAGGGTTTGTTGTATCAACATTCCGTCTAATTATCTTCCTCTCCATTTGCTCCGGGGAGTTTTTGAAGTGTAAAGAGATGAGAGGGGCTGTCTGCTTTTCATCTCTGGAGCCCCAGCAGCTTGGCAGAAAGAACACAGAAAAGCTTCTTGGAGGTTGGCTAACACATCAGGGATGGGAGAAACTTTGGGGAGGTGGTGGCGGGGTGGTGGCTCTTTCTCCTACCCCTTTGCCTCCCTCTTCCTTTTTCTGCATCTGGCTACGTCTACACGTGTCAAATAAAGCAGAGAATTTAAGTAGTTATCTGGTTAATCATACTATCTTTCCTTCCATAACCTGGAACATTTAATGGAAGTTTGTTTGCTTGATTTGGTCAAAGTGGAGGGGAGTAATCCATTCCCTTTCACCTGTATAGACACAGCCTGAACATGCCTACCAGGGCCAACCACCTCGAAGATTGGTGCCCCTCTAGAAAGAATGTGAGTGGTTTGGTGTACCTTCTCCCCACTGTGGAAGAGAAATCCAAGTTGATGACCTAAGGAAGGGTAGGTCAAAAATGTCATCTTCATAAATGAAAAATGGTACATTATTTTCCTGAGAAACATGATTTAAAAAAAATCCTTACCTTGTGTCTTAGAATCAATAATAGGTATTGTTTCCAAAGTAGAAGAACAGTAAGGGCTAGGCAATGGAGGTTAAGTGACTTGTCTAGGGTCACACAGCTAGGAAGTGTCTGAGGTCAGATTTGAACCTAGAACCTCCAGTCTCTAGGCTTGACTCTCAATTCACTGAGCCACCCAGCTGCCCCAGAGAAACATGAATTTTAACAAATGAATAAATTACTGTTTCTTCCCTAGTAATCAATCAATCAATTTACCAATTAATTTTCAATTCAGTGTCACTCAGGAAATCTATGAAATCTCTCCTCTGAATTAATTGAAACAACAGTAACTGAATTCCATGATAATCTAATACTATCTATCTTGATGCCAATCAAATACCATTTGAGTATCTTCTCTGTACCCAGAATTGTACTAGAAACCCAGTGAATACTAAGATATTTTTCAGTTAACTGCTGTTGGGGAAATGTTAGGGAAAGATGAGAATCATTCTGGTTTTGCCTTGCTGGGAAACTGGTGGGTGGTTTGGCAGCATGCTAGGGGACTGGTGATCCCTTGAAAAGCAGCTGGAAGCAGGAAGGGAGGGAGAGACACAAATAGAGACAGAGAAAGACAAAAACAGTGAGGGGGGAGGAATGAAAGAGAGAGAGAATGAAAAAGAGAAAATGAAAGAGAGAGAGGGAATGAGAGAAAGAGAAAGAGAGGGGGGATGAGAGAGAGGGAATGAGAGAAAGAAAGAGAGAGGGGCAATGAGAGAGAGAGGAAATGAGAGAGAGAGGGGGGGGGCACCCAGAGAGACAGAGACAAAGACAGAGATAGAGACATAGACATAGAGAGCAAAACAGTGATTGGGTCCTCCCCACTCAGACAGAAAGAAGGGTCCCAGCTGGACCCTTCTATTAGCATAGAGTAATGGAAGAAGATAACACTTGTGAACTCTTAGAGGAGCCCTCTTGCCCTGGACTATAAGTAATTCTGGAGATTTACATACATCTTTGCAACTAATGACTGGTCATTCAAGGGTTTCCATTTTCCTCGCATTCATCTATAATATTATTTGCCTGCAAGTGTCAGTCTCAGTGCATGGAGGAATATAACACAAAGGTGAGGGACATAATCTGGGGCATTTTCCATGTAGTTAAATGTTCTTTGGACCCTTACTGAAGGATGTGAAAGATCAGTGGATTTTGGTTACTCTCCAAGGAGAAGGAAATGAGAACATTATGGAGGTAGCAGTCAGGTTGAAGGGGAGACAGCATGAACAAAGATGCATGAGACTGACTTTCTGTGTCATCTGCTCTCTGTCTTTATCTCTGTAGCTCTGTGTCTTCTTTTTCACTGTTTCTATCTCTTTCTCCTTGAATCTCTCTGTTTCTGTCTTTGTCTTCTCTCTAGGGTCAAGTACAGAGCATTGTGGCTCTTCATTAGACAAATCTTTCCACGTTGCCACCAATGTTTAATCACTACTCTCTAAGTATAGACTTTCAGCAACTTCCCAATCTACCTCTCTATACTCTCATCTTGCCCTCAAGGATATGGTAAAAGAATTTCTCAAGTGCATTACTGAAACCCAGAAATAGTGTCTCTGGCCTTCCTCTGATCTAGTAATTACTCAAATTGATCTAGGTCTCATTGATATAGGAGTCCCTTCCAATGATAGAGGGCAGCTAAGTGGCACAATAGATAGAGAACTGAGCTTGGAATCAGGAAGACTCGTGTTCCTGAGTTTAAATTCAGCCCCATACTCTTAACTTGCTGTGTGACTCCTGGTACGTCATTTAACCCTTTTTGCCTCAGTTTCCTTATATTTGAAATGAACTAGAGAAAGAAATGGCAAAATACTCCAGTATCTTTGCCAAGAAAACCTCTAAAATGGAGTCATAAAGAGTCAGACATAACTGAAACAACTGAACAACAACAAATCCAATGACCTAGATCATAAGTTATCCTTGCCTGCCCATTGAAGACAATTCTCATCCATGTCCTCCCAAAAGAGTCCCATGGGAGACTGACCCAATGTGCTGGGAATCTTGTCCCTTTCTCCTTATGTCACAAAGGATATTACAGAGTGCAGTGGAGTACTAAGGCTGCCAACTTGCCATGCCTCCCTCTTGTCATATGACCAGCCTGTTTTCTCTTTCTGCTATATAATTCACTGATGACATCCTTTGCTTTCATTCTCCTCTAAGTTCCTCATTGGTTATACATTGCAATCAGCTCACATCCACCATGCCCCTTTCCATTGCCCTCTGTGTGATGCTTGTTTTTAGTTCTTCAGAAGCAGTGGCATTCTAGGTCTTGGTGCTGTGCAGCAACATGGGTAAAATGCTTGTATTGAAAAAGGTGGGTCTTTGCTAATATAGGAAATTTGAGGGTCAATAAAAGTCCTTTGCAATTTCCTGAAAGCAACCCAGCCTCTTCGTTTCCTGTTCAATTCAGATCTAGGAAACCATTCAAAAAAGAAAATGAAGTTAGTCAGGCATAAATTGTTCTTCATGAACCCATGTTGACTTGTAGTGATCACCACTTCCTTTACTAAATGTTCACAAAACGGTTTTTGAATAATACATTTATCTCAATTGAAATAAAATCCACTAACCTATATTTTTTGGGGGTGGGGATCTACCTTATTCCTCTACAAAGGGTATAGGATGCCAACCATGTTGTCAGTCAGGACAATTAGTGGCAAAAACTATGGTGCTTTCAATTCAGAGTGAGGGATCTAAAGTATATAAATTCTACCCACCAAGAGCAGCAAATTCTGGGCACACATCCAAGGAACGGCATCCAGCCTTGTCCAGTTTCAGAGATACACAAGCATTTTCTGTCCAAGATTTTCTCTGATCAGTCCTTAAGTTCAATCTTTCCCATTCCAATTCCCACTCAGCCTCAATCCTTATGCTATCTTTAACCCCAAGCTATCTAAATCCCTCTCCTCAGCTTTTCTGCTCAATGAGGAGACAAAAGCATTTGTAATGAGTTCTCTGGCCTCAAAATTCTCAGGTCTCAGGCTACATCTTACTGCATCACCCTGGGCACTGCTTTCTCTACACAGGATAGCCCAAAGTCTCCCTTCTTATTTCCAAATTGATCTCCTCCTGCCCATATTTTAACTAACATTTTATCTTTGTTTTCTCATGACTCTCCATTCTCCTCTACCCATGTCTGGTACATCAGCATAGAGTTTGAAAAATCTACCCTCTTCACCTATAAAGAATGTAAAACTTTGTCTTTTCACTTATTCTTAGTATTTCTGACTCCTCCTGTCCTGATTGGTGATGAACTGAACACTGTAGAATTGCATACTCACTCATTTATATACATATTTTGTGGCTTACATTGTGCACATATAATTGGGGTGATGCATGTTCATGGGATCATAGAATACCAAAATGAAAAGAGTCATTAGAAATCATCTAATTCATATGCCCCAGTTTAACAAACTGTCTGCCTTTTGATCCAGTCATACCACTGCTGGATTTGTACCCCAAAGATATAATAGGGAAAAAGACTTATACGAAAATATTTATAGCCTTGCTTTGTAGTGGCAAAAAATTGGAAAATGAGGGGATGCCCTTCAATTGGGGAATGGCTGAACAAATTGTTGTATATGCTGGTGATGGAATACTATTGTGCTCAAAGGAATAATAAACTGGAGGAATTCCATGTGAACTGGAACCACCTTCAGGAGTTGATGCAGAGTAAAAGGAGCAGAACCAGGAGAATCTTATACACAGAGATGAATACACTGTGGTACAATACAATGTAATGGACTTCTCTACTAGCAGTAATGCAATGATCCAGGACAACTCTGAGGGACTTATGAGAAAGAACACTATCCACATCCAGAGAAAGAACTGTGGGAGTGGAAACACAGAAGAAAAACAACTGCTTGATCACATGGGTTGATGGGGATATGTTTGGGGATGTAGACTCTAAATGATCACCCTACTGCAAATATCAATAATATGGAAAAAGGTCTTGATCAATGACACATGTCATTGTGTTGGCTATGGGAGGGAGTGGGGGGAGGGAAAGAACATGAATCTTGTAACCATGGAAAATATTCTAAATTAATTAAATAAATTTCCCCCGCCCTCCAAAAAAGAAATCTAGTTCAGAATCTTAATTCTCTAGATAAGGAACAGAGAAAGAAAATAAATTGCTCAAAGTCAAATGGCTCATAAGTAGCAAATTGGACCCCTGACTCCCAGGCCTATGCTCTTTCCTTAAAATCTGTCATTTGTCATCATTATAGCTCCTTTAAAAACCAAAAAATACAGTCTCTTAGCTTTGAGAATTTTCAATATAAACTTCATAGAGGGATCTATTTTCTGCGGAGCAGTGTAAGCCTGGGAATTTTTACTATAGTTCTTACCCATGTCATACAAGTCATTGCAAATTAGATCTGTTCCTAGAATTGGGTTTCTTATATGATATAGAATCTCATTCATTCATGCATTCAATGAACAATTATTAGATTCATAAACTGGGGATTTAAAAAATTCTCCAAGCTTGAGAGAACTTAAAATATAATTTAGTCCAACTTGATCTTTTCATAGATGAGGAAATAGGCTGAGAGAGAGAAAGAGACTTTGTTTTGTTCATATTTGTTACTTGACTCCTATTCTGCTTCCAGAGAATATAGGAACACCAATAAGGCCTTCAGGGCAGGGATTTTTCTGGAGAGTCCCTATATCCATTCTCTATGAATATTAGACAGGGATGCTTTGACAAAACTTGGACTAAATTAAAGCACTGGGTCCCATGTAGCTCTTTGGGGTTCCAAATCTGAATTAACTGCAAAATCATCCAGAGCTTCCCAAATGAATGGTACCCTCCCCTGTTACCAGGCCTTTGAGGTCTGAAAATGTGATGCTTTAATGATCCGTTTTTATTGGCTGTGGTTGAGTTGGTGTAAAAGTAATCCCTCAGTCTGGGAGCCATGCAAACACTATTCATGCTAGTTGCTTCCCTTCTCCCCTGAGTTCTCCTATGAAAGGGCTCCTTCCAAAGGCATCTAGTCTAAGATGATTCAACATTACAACTATGATGTTGCTATAGCTCTGGGCCTTCTTCTCTCCTCTATCTCTGCTCTCTCTTTTGGTGTTCTCATTCATTCCCATGAGATCAATTACTGTCTCTATATAGATAACTCTCAGATCTATAGATATATAGCCCTAGTCTCTCTGATGACCTCTAGTCCTGCTTCACCAACTGCCTATTGGAAATTGTGAACTGGATGTCCCAAGAGCATCTCAAACTCAATATGTCCAAAACAAAACTTCTAACTTCCACCTCTGTGAAACTCATAGAGTCAGAAAAGGTCAGGACAAAGTTAGGGAACAGTTAGCAAATCTGGTTTAGCTGAAATGTAGAGAGTTTAAGTGAAGTAGAACGAAATGAATTTGGAAAGATAAGACAAGGCCAGATTGTGAAGGCTCTTAAATACCAGGTTAAAGAACGCATATTTTATCTCAAAGGCAATAGGGAACCACTGCAATTTTTGAGCAAGGATCAGACGTGTGTTTGAGGAAAGTTATTTTGGTAAATGCATGAAGGTGAGGACTGAAATAGAAAGCAGGGAGAACAGTTAAGAAATTATTACAGTAGTCTACATTAAAGGTGATGAGATGGGTGTGTGAGTGGAGACAAGAGGGGACAGAAGTGACAGGAAATCAAGGTTAGAACCAGTATGGAGGATATGTAAGTAGACAGGAAGGGAAAGATGTGAAAGATACTACGGAGGTGGGCAATAGACTTTAGCAAATAATTGGATGAAGGGATTGAGGAAGAAGGAAGACCAATGTTGTTGACCCTAAGTGATTAAGTAAGATAGCAGGTCTATTAAAAGAAATATGTAAGTTAGAAGAGGGGCAGGTTTGGGTTAGGGAAAGTAGGAAGAAAGACGAATTCCATTTTGAACGTTAAATCCAAAGTGTAGGGCAGCCTTCCAGGCAGAGATGTCCAACATCCAGCTGGAGAGGTAAGACTGCAAATCAGAAGTTGTTCATGAAGATTTGGGAGCCATGAGTGGTTTTATCCTCTTGAAGAATACATCATGTTTTCACTTGAAATTTATGGTTTTCATGGCCTCTGTCCCCTAGAGAAGGAAGAGGTAGACTTGTCCATTTTCAGTCCCTCTTCTCCCCATGCTCTTCATTCTAGATGGCTCCTTTGGCCATGACCAAAGGTATATGACCTCCCTGGGTTAGAAAGAGACTCAAGGCAGGTAGTCCATTCAACAGATTATTGTAATAGTACAAACATGAGATGATAAAGGCTTTCACTAAGTGTCAAAGGAAAAGAGCCATATGCAAGAAATGCATATGGTAAAACCAATGGATTTTGTCAATAGATTGGATACAGTGAGTGAGAAGGAGTGAAGAGTCTAGGATGACACTTATAAGCCTGGGTGACTAGGAGGATGGTGGAATCCTTGACAGTAATAGGGAAATTAGGAAGAAGGGAGGGTTTTGGTGAAAAGATGAGTTCTGTTTTGAACATAGATTAAGATGCCTATGAGACATCCAGTTAAAGATGTCTAAAGACAATTGGAGATGCAAGACTGGAGGTCCAGAGAGAGGTTAGGGTCTGCTAAGTAGATCTAAGAATTATCTACATAGACATGTAATTGAATCCATGGGAACTCATATGATGACTCAAGTGAAATAATATAAAAAGGGAAGAGAAGGGGACCCAGGAGAGCCTTGGGAGGCACCCACCTTTACTGAGCATGACATAAATGAAGATCCAGCAAAGGAAACTGAGAAGGAGTCATCAGGCAGATAGCAGAACCAGGAGAAGGTAGGGTCACAAGACCCTGAGTGAAGAAAATATCAAGAAGAAGTCATTGACAGGATCAAGGGCTATAGAAAAGTCAAAGAGGCTGACATTTGAGAAAAGGCATTAGATTTGGCAGTTAAGGGATCACTGGTAACTTTAGAGAGAGCAACAATTAAATGATGAGATTGGAAGCCAGACTGCAGAGAGTTAAAAGTAAGGTGAAGGGAAGTTGAGGCATTATCAATAGCCTTCCCAATACCATAAGCATCTCAAATACATCTCCAAAACAAAACTTCCAGCTTTATGACTAGGATATCTTTTCTCAATTCCTCAAGTATACTAGCAATAGTGTGACTAATATAAGGGAAACATTATGAGAGGATGTCTGGTTTAGTGGGGAAAAAGACTTGACTCATCAGTCAGAAGAGCTGTGACCAATTTCCTGTGTAAGTTTGAGTAAATCCTTTTCCTTCTCCTATAAAATGAAGGGTTAATCTAAAGAAATAACTTGGTAAATGTCTCCCTGCTCTAGGGATGGAGAGTAACATATCCTCCAGAATGCCCAGGATGCTGGAGATTAGCTGAGGCCATGGGAGCCAGGCAGACAAAATCCCCCCCCAAAAAAAACCTGTGCCAACTTAGCCAAAAGAGCTTCCAGACCAAATTTCCATTCAGAAAATAACAATTTCCATCTAGGGAGTCATGAACAGCATAATGGCAAAGAGGTGGCTAGTATGGAAAGAAAGCTAGCTAGCTGGATTTGGAGTCAGAAGACTTGGGGTCAAATCCCAACTCAGTGATTTACTGACTGATTGACTACTTTTGTAACCCTGAGTAAGGTCACCTCTTGGAATCTCAAGTGCCTCCTTTATAAAGTAAAGAGGCTATATTTAATCATCGTTGAAGTCTTTTCTAGCTTTTAAATCCTATTATCTTTTTTTTAACCCTTGTACTTCGGTGTATTGTCTCATAGGTGGAAGATTGGTAAGGGTGGGCAATGGGGGTCAAGTGACTTGCCCAGGGTCACACAGCTGGGAAGTGGCTGAGGCCAGGTTTGAACCTAGGACCTCCTGTCTCTAGGCCTGACTCTCTCTCCACTGAGCTACCCAGTTGCCCAAATCCTATTATCTTTTAGGACCTTGTCTGTGTCCTGGACCCCTTGGGTAGTAGTCTTGTGAAGCCTATGAATCCCTTTTCCAAATCGTGTTCTTAAATGCATAAAATAAAATGTAGAGAATTACAAAGAAAACCAGTTAATTTATAGATATAGTTATATGTGTTTACATATCTATGTCTCTCTCTCTCTCTCTCTCTCTCTCTCTCTCTCTCTCTCTCTCTCTCTCTCTCTCTCTAGGTAAGTATAGATATATCTCTGTATGGAATATATAAACAAGGTCATAGACCCCACATTGGAGGAATCTGCAGGTAGCTAGGAGGAAACTGGTTACCCATTTCACACAGGGAGCAATTAAGATCAGGGTCTAAGGATCAAAACCATTAGTAGGAAACTAAGAAATCAGACCAATAACCAGGGGAAGACCACCAAATACTCCTGGTGCTCATAGCCACAGAATCAAGGAGAAAAGTTCAGAATTAGAATTGGCCATAAAGTCTCATGGAGAAGGTGTACACCAGTGATGTAGAAAGATAGGAATATGATGTGAATGCAGAGTGGTACTATTGCCAGAGGACTTTGGCTCAAACCTCAGCTCTGCTGCTTTCTTTCTGTGAGACCTTAGGGATGGTATTTCCCCTTTCTGAGCCTCAACTTTCTCCTCTGTAAAAATAAGATCATTAAATTATAAGATTTCTAAGGTCCTGTCTAGCTCTAAATCCTATGATCCAATGAATTCAAGACCCTGGTGGGTACTTAGCTCCAAAGGCAGGCCTATGTCCAGACCATATTTTGAAGAAGGTAGTTCTCTTCTTCTTCTTCTTCTTCTTCTTCTTCTTCTTCTTCTTCTTCTTCTTCTTCTTCTTCTTCACTTTCTTCTCTTCCTCCTTCTGTTTCCTATTTCATATAGGCTAAAAGTGCATCAACAGCCACCCACATGGCCATTCCCATTCCTCACTGGCCCATGGCTTTGATGAAAGCTGGCAATGGGCAGAGAGGGGGCAGTAATAGGAAAATACATTGAAATCTTGTATTTCCCACCAGCTTGCATTAAACATCATCAACTCCAAAACCTTTAGTTCAGTATTACTCAAGCATGAATGTTAGAATCTATATTGTTGATCAGTTATCCATTCTGTACACTGGATCTGTAATGTTCTATGCTGAGCATCAGCTTTGTGCTGCTCTGTTTTTATTAATTACTTATATTGTTCATTATTTACTTTACTTCTGAACTATTAGACATTATTAATTACCTATAGTGGTCATCCACTGGGCTACATCCCCCTCCCTGCTCTTATCCTTGAAGAAAACATTCCAGAAGGGTAGTGAAATCTCTCCCACATTGACCAATGATGACAAGGTGGACAAGGGAGTACATGGAACTTGTGCATTAAGAATTTTGGCACTCCAGAAGGATCCCCCAAACCTGCACATGCTCCTTGTTCCCTATGACAAGTGTCAAACCCCAAACCACACCTCCACCTGAATTTGACCATGTCCATTTTCCAGGGTTTTCAGGAAAGGTGAAGATTTCTCTGAGATAGCCCTAGACTCTAATAAATATGCAAACCCTGAACCATGGGGCATGGAAACTGCTACTCTACAGTTAGGGCTGCTATTCCACACATAGAGCTGCTATTCCACACTTGAATATCTCCCCACCTGGAGAGCTGCTATTTCATCATCTCTAGACAGGCTATTCTACTAGCCCTGGGCTTATCCACCAGCCCTAAGGCTATCTGATTGGCCCCCCAGGCTATTCCACCAGCTCTTAGGCTATTATATCACCTTTCTTGGGGTGAGACCATGCTATAAATTTGAGTGTTTCTCTCACAACAGCTCTGACTTGCTCTGTTTCTGCCCTAGGTTAGTATGCCCTTCCTTGGGCAACATGGTAGCTCTTTACTCCCAGGGGCTCGCCAAATTTGTGTTAGACTTAGGAAGGGTGCCCAATTGACTTAGCAGTGCCTGTTGCAGCTCAGAACTTCTGAATTCAAGTGATCAACCAGCCTCAGTTTCCCTAGGAACAGAGACTATAGATAGGACTCGTCATATCCAGCCTCTCCCTGCTTCTTAAAGATTCCCAGAATATACTTCAGTGGCCCATAGGATACTAGAAATCAGAGTGTGAAGGTACTTTAGAGGCTATCTAGTCCAATTCTTTCAATTTGTCAGAGGATAACAGAAGGGAACTTTGAGACCCTTGAGTTCAATCCTCTCATTTTATGGATGAGGAAACCGAAGCTCAGGGAAGGAAGTTAACTGACCCCAGATTACCAGAGTAGTAAATAGCAGAGCCAATATTTGAACCCTGGCCTTCTCACTCCAAAGTCAACACTTTTTCCACTTTATGGCACAGGGCAACATATTTTTCTTCTTTTCTTTCCCTCTCTGAGGAATTGAGGAGAAACCACTTCTCTCCTTCACATCCCCCTGCTCTCTTTCTCCTTACCCCAACAAATTGATCTCTGCCTGGAATCCCCAGGCCAGAGTCCATAAACTAGAATGTTTGTTCTTCTGCTCCTTTTCAGAAGCTCCTGCCCAATAGCAAAGCCAAGAGAACAACAGACACAGAAAATGTTCCCTTCTTTGCTAATAGATGCAAAGTGATGGAAAACAATTTTGCCAACTCGGCAGCTCGAATTACCATCAGGCTCTCAGAGGAATAGTGTCAATTTGTAGCTCTTATTACGGGGTAATGCTATTTCCTTAAAAGTTTGCATGTGCATTTTAATGAATTCATAAAACTTGAACTGTAAAAGCCCCATGGGGGGAACCTGGCAGCTCTTTAATTCCGCATTAAAGCTGAGCTGATGTCAATTGAATTGATTTTGGTGCATCAGGCTGGCATGTGGGAGCAGGAGCTCAAGTTCTTGCCCTTCACCTTGTGAAAGCCACTCTGGACAAGTTTGGTGATCAAGCGAAAGTCTGTAATCGATCCCGTGTGACCACTGGCAAGTCATTCTAGCTCTCGGAGGTTCAATTTTTTTCATCTGTAAAATTGAAAGGTTTGGGGGAAAATAATCCCTGAGGTCTCTTGAAATTCTGAATGATAGCTGGAAATTGAAAAGAAAAAAAATCACAGGCCTAACCTATGGAAAACAGTCTCTGGTCAGTGTGCAAGGGCTGTTGGGAGCTTTTCCTTGGCTCCCTTTGTAGAATCATTCCAAGGAGGGTTATGATTTATCATGAAGACACCTATGTCTGGACACCTTTGCCCAATGATGGGGCATTGAGCTCGATTGCAAATGATTAGCTGGTTCTTTCTGAATCTGATGTCAATCATTATTCACTCTAGATCTTGGATCACAAGCAGTGAAGATCCCACCCATAGACCATGAGAGATACACACAGCCATGCCATATAAGCAGCTAATTACCTTCTCTGAAGTATAGCAGTCATGGTCACAGCCCATAACATCTATAACAACAAGGGGGAAAGGAAGGAAGATCCTGATGCCACCCGGCCAAATATCCACAAGCCTCATCCCTGGCCATGATTCTTGCAAAGGATAAGCTAGTGCTGGGCTAAGATATGATAATTCTAATGGTAGGCAAGGCAAGGTTGGAGGAACCACTCAAAACTTTCCTCCTAAGGATATGTGGAACCGCTGGTTCTTAGTGTAGGGAACGCCAGCTGACATTTTCCCTGTCACCAAGAAGCCTGACCTGGTTTTCTAGTTAAGGCCTGTCTAATTGAAGAAATAATGCTCTATTGACAAAAACTGCTGGGAAAACTGGAAAACAGTATGGTGGAAATGAGGCATAGACCAGCGTCTCACACCATACACCAGGATAAAGTCAAAATGGATAATTGACACCATAAACAAATTAAGGGAACATGGAAAAGTTTAACTGTTAGACTTGTGGATACAGGAAAAATTTATGACCAAGTAAGATATAGAGAACATTACAAAAAATGAAATGGATAAATTTAATTATATTACATTTAAATGATTTTGTACAAAAAAAAAGACCAATGTAAGAAAGATTAGAAAGGAAAGAGCAAATTTAAGGGGGAAAATTATAACAAGAATATGTCAAAATCTTCATTTCTCAAATATATAGAGAATTGAGGCAAATTTATAAGAATACAAAACACTACCCAACTGAAAAATGGTCAAAGGAGAGATGAAACAGCAGTTCTCAGAAGAAATAATACTCTACAATGTGGTAACTATTGGGAGATAGAGGAGTAAATGTATATGTGTATATATATATATATATACATATATATATATATGAAATGGTGGGGTAAGTAATGATCAGATAGATGCTGCCAGCTAGACCTTTAGGAGCACAGGTTATGATAATGCATTGAGATGTAGGATAATTGGTGTTAAAAGAAGTGAGGATACTGGGGCTCCTCTGAAAGGAGCCTTCCTCGGGATTGGGAAAACCAATTGACCTTCCAACTTGACATCAAATATTTATTTAGTGAATTCTGAAAGCTTGGCATAGTGGAAAGAACCCTGGATTATGAAGTGAGAAATCTTGTATTCAAATCCATTTACACTACTTACATAACCTTGGGGTAGTCATTTAACTCCTTTTGAACTCAGTTTCTTCATATGTAAAATGAGAAGAATGTACTAGATGCTCTCTAATATTTCTTCCAGCTCTAAATCCTAAATCTTACTGCATGCTCAGACCAACTCTAGGCATGTTGGGGGAAATAAGAAAAGGCAAAGAGAGAAGTCCAGTCCTCGAAGAGTTCACTGTCAGGGTACTGAGAAAGGATTAAGTCACATGAACCATCTGGACTAAGAAAAATTGAGTGTGACATTGGTATAGAGATGTAGAAGATGAAAGAAATGAGATTATCATCTTGCCTGGAGTGGAAGGCCCTGTTGTATGACAGAAATTATTCTGGTCATGGAGTCAAACCACCTATATGAATAAAGTTTTTCCTAATTTACTGGGGATTAGTATTAAGAATCCAGAGAGTAGTAACAAGGGAAAAAGAAGTTGTACAGATCTCATTGGATATGCTTTTTTCTGCTTCTCACTGCTAAATAAATTATTTCTATATCCCCCAAGTGGAGGCAGGGGGTCTAGCTTCTGGGGATGTACAGGAAGCAATGGAAATATAAAATGAGGTGGGTAGATCTTGTTAGATAATTGTATTTCATCTTGTCTTCTAATGTCTTATGTTTTGTTTTGCCTTGTCTACTTCTGTATGAGAAATAAATTAAACTCCAAATGGAAACAGGGAACCCGGCATATGGAATTATGCATCGATGAAGAATTTGAAGATCAGTGGCAAGGTTCAATTGGGGAATAGCTGAATAAATTGTAGTACATGTTGGCAATAGGATACTATTGTGCTATAAGAAATAATAAGCAAGATGATTTCAGAAAAAGCTGGAAATATGTACTGATGCAGAAAGAAATAAGCAGAACCAAGACAACGTTGTACACAATAATAGCAATATTTATACAATGCTCAACTGTGAAAACTTGGCTACTCTCAGCATTGCAATGATCTGGGACAATCCTGAAAGACTTGGGATGAAGAATGCTATCTACCTCTGGAGAAAGAACTGTTAGAGTCGGATGGATGTGGATCAAAACACACTATCTTTCATATCAGTGTATTTATGGTTTTGTTTTGGGGGGTTGGTTATGTATTAGCTTGCTATTACAACAATGATCAATATGGAAGTGTGTTTTGCATGAAAATAAAAGAAAAGATCAGTGATAAGGGGAAAGAGTGCGTGAGTCTCATTAGATTTGGGTGTTGAGGCTTATAAATAGACAGTTTGCCATTACAACCAATGACATGCCCATAAATTTGCCAAAAATAAGACAAAGCACTACAAATATCATCTTAGGCAAATACAGGAGAGAAAAAGAATGTTACATTCACCTGAAAGAGGATGCTATGCTTGTGTTTCTGCCAGTACCATGTAGCATCTAAGTATGTATGAAGTGCAAGTTGGTCTTTTTTCCTAGAGAGGAAAGGGAAATGATTGGACAAGGTGATGAATGGAAGAAATCCTTCAAGGAGGAAATAAAAAAGAATGTAGAGTGGTAACAAAGAATTCTCACCTGTGTGAGCAGGTGGGAAGTTGGAATCACATGACACAAAGATTTAAAAAAGCAGAAGGGCCATTGGATATTAGGACATATGGAACCAATGCCAGGGACTGAAACTCCAGTTTTACATGAACTTCAGTTCAGTCTTGGGGAAATCTCATTAAGGGACTCTCTTAAGCTCATCACTCCACCTAAGTTTTTTTCCCCTGGGGAACAACAGAATTTAGCTCATGTCTAATTCTCTGAAACAAAAGGGAAAAGAAATATCAGCTTCCATAAAAGGCTTCAGTCTAATAAAATACCAAATATTGGACAGACTTCATTTAAACCAATCAACAAACAAGATAATACTTCTTCTTTCACCTCCCAGGGACCTACATAGTCCTACCAACTTTGAAGGCTCCCTAAAGAAGAAGACACTTAAAGTTGCTAGAGATGCAAATACCCTCCTCTCCTGGTTGATTCTACCTTCCCTAAAGGACAGGTACCATCCTCCAGATTTGTAAGATAGTGTATTTGGGTTCCTCCACAAGGATAATGGTTCTCATTGTTGCTAAAAGAGGCAATCCCTTTCAACAGACCAATACAACCCATATACTATAGAGTCTCAGTGAAGGAAAAGGTCTTAGCTTGCTCCTGGACTCTATTATTTGCTTGGTCTAGACACTCTTTTGCTAAATATAGTTTGCAGGAGCACATGATTTTCATTGGAGCATAAACTCCCCAACGACAATTTACCTAGAGGGATCTCCTAGTTGTGTAAAGTTCCTTCTAGAGTCTGCATTTGTCCAACCAGCTTCTTTCTGTCCAGCCTCTCTGCTGAAGAGTCTCCTATATCTTTGCTGTTCCTTTAAAAGACCAGTTTCAAAGGGTATGACTTAACTGTTACTCATTCATCCTCAACGTGGTATCAATGGAGCCACAAAGATAAAGACAATAAGAATTCCCTTTTTATCAAGAAGACATCAAAACCAGAACAAAAGCCTCATCTGAGCAAGAAAGACTTTTGCATCTTATATAAAGAATATTATAGAATATAATATAAAAATACTATAGAAAATATCAGTGTCAGAACCAAGATCCATTAGTAGAACAAATGAAAATGTTTTTATACCATGTATAAAAATACATTATCAATGCCAGAACCAAAGGTCTCATCTGTGGGGCCACAACAGACCAGGACAATACTTGAGCACACCCACTATAAGCAAGTCTAAATTGGGGGCATTTGGGTGGGTGGCTAAGTGGATGGAGAGCCAGGTCTAAGAGACAGGAGGTCCTGGGTTCAAATCTGGTCTCAGACACTTCCTAGCTGTGTGACCTTGGGTGAGTCACTTAATCTCCATTGCTTACCACTCTTCTGCCTTGGAACCAATACACACTATTGATTCTATGATAGAAGGAAAGTGTTTAAAAAATAAGTTGAAATCACTTCCTGCTAAGAAGCTAGAATAGAGAATCTCAGCTTCTTATCTCCTAATGAATTATGATGTGGTCCCACAGGTACTTTCAGGAAAGAAATCTTTCAGTAATGGTCAGAAGTAGTGGTGGCTAAGGGGCACTAGGGCAGCCATTGTCAACTAGAAACCAAAAACAGTTATAAAAAGCATGTCTTCCCAAGGCATGTATTCAGGAATGATAGGAAACTTCCAAAGAACCATCAGACCAAACAACAGGGTCCACTTCTGCTGACTGGTGAGGATAAACTATGCCATGAAGGGAAACTAGACCACATTATTAGAAATTATGAAAATCCCAAACAAAGAACCAAAGGCCCTAGGAATACAAGTGTTTCCCTTATTTGCTGCAAATGGAACTCAGGGGTTGAGTTTAAAACTCTCAATCTGATTCTTAAAACT
Source organism: Gracilinanus agilis (assembly GCF_016433145.1). Classification (NCBI taxonomy): domain Eukaryota; kingdom Metazoa; phylum Chordata; class Mammalia; order Didelphimorphia; family Didelphidae; genus Gracilinanus; species Gracilinanus agilis. The sequence continues at coordinate 61,467,267 of NC_058130.1, forward strand.
CAAGATATATATATAATTTGTCCCTATCCTTTCTTGAAAAGATGCAGGAAGCAATGGAAGTAACTGTTATTCTGGACCAGATTCTGACAACACTCTAGATTTTAGAAAAGTAGATTTCAAAGTGTTCATAGAATAGATGGCTAGAAATCCCATGGAATAAAATTTTATAGGGTAAATCAAACCAGGAGGGTTAGGAAGCTCTCAAGAATAAAGTTCTGTTGGAAATTGAGAGGATGTCCTTCATTTGGGGAATGACTGAACAAAGTTGTGGTATATGATTGTCATGGAATACTATTGTGCTATAAGAAATGATGAACAGGATGCCTTCAGAAAAACCTGGAAAGCCTTATATGTAATTATGCAAAGCAAAGTGAGCAGAACCATAAAAATAGTGTACAAATAACAGCAATACTGCATCATGATCAGCCATAAATGACTTTGCTATTCTTAGCAATAAAAAGACCCAAGACATTTCTGAAGGACTTATAATGAAAAATGCTATCCATCTCCAGAGACAGAACTGATGGTGCCTCAATGTAGATCAAAGTACTTGATACATGTTTTACCAGTCTCCCTATTTATCCTTGCCTTAGATCCCTAGTTCCAAGATTAGATCCCTAATTAATGACCTATTTATTTCTCTTTATTTTCACATTAATGTGTAACCTGGGGGAGCCCATCTGTATAAGACTCTTCTAATTGGTGGAGAATGGTTACTCTATCTTCTGGGCTGGCATGAGGGGTAAAGTTGGAGAGAGCTTGTGAGAAAAGATATCCTAGTGTTCTTTCTTCTGTCTTCATGTAGAGGTCCCTGGACAAAGAGGAAAAAACAAACAAACAAACAAACAAAAAAAAAAAAAACAAGAAAAAATCTGGCATGTAGAGGAGCCAGAACCTCGATCATGTCCCTTTTTTGTCTGAATGCATTAGAAACTTCAGGAAATTTCTTTTTGGGTAAAATTAGAGAATCTCTCTCTTTTAAGTTTGAGCTGAGATATCTCACTATCAGTGGGACAGCTCTTTCACTCTGTGTCTGATATATTCTCATTTTTATTACTTTTCTGATTTTTATTTGCTGCTGGCTTGGTCAAATGAGTTTATCTACTATTTACTATATGCAATGGCTTTTTTTGTAGTTGGCATTTGGTAGGAAAGGAGTCAGCCCTTCAGAGTATAGTTAGATATGTATCTAGGTGGCACAATGTGTTGGACTTGAAGTCAGGAAGATGAGTTTGAAACTAGATGTAGACTAGCTGTGTGAATCTAGGCACGTTACTGTTTTATCCACTTCAGTTCCCTCATTCTGTAAAATGGAGATAGCAGTCACCTAACTCCCAGGATTGTTGTCAGAATAAAAATAATAATGTTTGTAAAGCACTTTGCAAAACTTGAAGTTATTATTATTATCATTATTATTATTATTAGTCCCCAGAAATGAGTTATGGAATATAGCTTAAACTGAAAATTTATTCCCTCTAAACTAGCGATATTTAAGGAAACAGAAAGATATAATTCCAGCCCATACCTCCTCTCTGAAGAGACTAGAGCATCAAGTCTTGTGACTCCAATCTCTGTTCCCCTCCTGGCAGAAATCAAAATTTCTTTTGGAGAAGAGTAGGTAGATGAGAGGAGGGTTAAGAGAGAGAAAAAAGAGAGACAGGAAGGGAGAAAAAGGGAGGCAAAGAGAGAGAAAAAGGAAGAGAAACAACCAGAGACAGAGAAAGAAGTGAGGTCATGGGTTTTATTGCTGGTTCTGCTCTTAGAGTTATTGGTCTTTATTGATATTCTTTCTATCTTCTCCCTGCTGTATTCTGTGGTATCTGGCTTGGGGAGTTTTCTTTCTCCTCCTTCAGTTTTAGTTTAAAGCTCTCTTGATCTGATTCTTAAGACTTGAAGCAAAGATTTTTTTTACTGTCCCTCATTAAATGCATTCTGTCCCTAGCCAAGAGTCTGTCATTACTATAATTCAAGCAGTTGTCCAGATATCCAAATCCGAATCTCAGATACCATCTTCTTAATGAGCTTCTCATTTCTCGAATCTATCTTTCTCTTCTGTAACCCCTCCCTTGCCTCCTGACTCACTGAGTCAAGAGGAGATGTAGCCCTTGCTCCTTCCTCCTGCAACTCTCCTCCATCAAAACTCACTCCATCAGGGGGCAGCTAGGTGGCTCAGTGGATTGAAAGTCAAGCCTAGAGACAGGAGGCCCTGGGTTCAAATATTGCCTAACACCTCTTCCTAGCTGTGTGACCCTGGGCAAGTCACTTAACCCCCATTACTTAATCCTTATTGCTCTTCTACCTTAGAGAGAGAGAGAGAGAGAGAGAGAGAGAGACAGACAGACAGACAGACAGACAGACAGACAGACAGACAGACAGACAGACAAAGAGANACAGACAGACAGACAGACAGACAGACAGACAGACAGACAGACAGACAAAGAGAGACTGAGAGAGAGAGACAGAGACAGAGAGAGACAGAGAAAGAGAGACAGAGACAGAGAGACAGAGAGACAGAGAGAAATTCATTCCACCAGTCTCTATATCTTGGTCTGGATTCCTTTTTTTGTGATAAGCTTTTCAACTCACTCTCCTTCCTTTTTCAAGGATTTTTGTAACTTGCTTAGTCTTCCTATCCACTCCAACCTCTAATATTAGAGTATTTTAAGTCATATGTTGATGTTCCCTAGAATATCATGGCCTATAATTTATCAGTCTTCTCATTTCCAATCCCCCACATTTTCAATACATTTCAACCTATACATAGGGATCTCCTTATCTTTGATCTCACCACCACATATAATGGAACTACCTTTATGATCCTGAATTCTAGAACTCTTCCCCCCTGATTATAACTTCCTGTCCTTTCATTTTTGCTCCTTCCTCTCTCCTTCTAAACTTGTTCCATTTTTTAAAATAAATTTTATTAATAGCTTTTGTTTTTACATCACCTTGATTTCTCCCTGTATCCTTCAATGTATCACCCCCTATCAGGTCTGTTCCCTTGGTAGCCCTGACCCATAGATCCAACCTTGGAGTCATCTTTGCCTCTTCCCTCTCACTCATTCCCTATATCCAATCTGTTGCCAAATCTTGTTGACTTTCCCTCAAACGTGATCCATCCACTTCTCTCCTCTTATATTGCCGCTACTCAAGGGCAGGCATTTGTATCCCCTTATATTACTTAATACACAATAGTTGCTATGTGACTTTTGATTGAAATAGATGCTGTGTTGTCAATTGAAGTGAAAATCTAATCATTGGTATGTTTGTGCTCCTTCCTACCTCCACTCTACTTTTTCTGTTGGGCAGGCTTCAGACACCCCCTTAATATCTGCTATCAGTTCATTTACACAATGTCCTCTATTCTAGACTCTCTTGCTCTCTGGACCTATCCATGACGAACTCATGCCTTACTAAAATTTCAGCCTTACTTTGCCCCTCACCCTTCTGTGCCACTCCTCAAGTGCTGCTAAATGGAGCTGTCCGAAGGCGCACAGCCTCCGTCCACTGCAAATTTATGCTATCTAATCTCCACTAGGCTTTCACTGCTGCACATCAATCCTTTTATCCTTCCCTGATTGACTATCACACTCCTCATAGCAGCTGTTCCAGACCTTCTCTTTTCAAGCCTCCTATATTATTCCCTTAAATCTCTCTTTCAGCAAAAGTCCTCCTGCTTTACTGAAAAAAATTGAAGTCAAATGTTGTGTGCTCCCTCTTTTCCTCTGCTCCATGCCTCAAAATCTTCTGCAAAATCACTCATTGTCTCCTCTTTTACTCTAGTCTCAACTCCATCTCTAATTCTCTCTTCTTCTGTGTGTATATGTGTGTGTCTCTCTCTGTTTTTGGCAGACTATGCAGCAGTCAGTGATCCTAGTTCTCCACCTAAGAATGAATTTTCCTTTCTCTCACTCCCCAGATCCAATTCATTATTTATTCTACTTTCACAACATTTTCCATATCCATTTATCCCTTTCTCTTCATTTACACAGCCACTACCTCAGTTCCTTCCCCAATCACCTCTCCACTGGACCAATGAAATAGCTACCTAATGAATCTCTCAGCTTCCAGCCACTTCCCTTTCTAATCCATCCTTCATACAGCTTTTAAATTCATATTTCTAAGAAGCAAATGGGCCCATCTATCCAAATACATCTGATGACTCTCCATTTCCTCCAGGATAAAATTCAAACTCAATCTAGTATTGAATGCCTTCCACAATCTTACTCCCTTCTTTGCTTCCAGACTTATTTCAGGTCACTCCCCCTAATGAACTCTGTGATCCAACCAAGCTAGCCTCCTAGCTATTCCTAAATCTTGTCATTCTATCTCTGCTCTCTGTGCCTTTGCAGTCTATGCCTTATGTCTATAATACTCTCCTTCTTTATCTCTACATCTTGGAGTTGCTGGTTTCCTTTAAGACTCAGGTCAGGTGCCACCTCCTATGAGAAATCTTTGCTGAGGTTCCTTGATTTCCTAGTACTCTGTCTCCAACTATAATGTATTTATAGGTGTCCCTTCCACATCATGACTTTCCCCAACATAGTTTTGACATATCACAGGTCAACATAGAGGAATTGGGGGGGGGGGGGGGGGGAATTTGGGGGTAGATGACACATGAAGACTTTCAGATGACAAAAAAGTTTAGAAACTCAAAATTTCATGAAATATATGTATACTATTATATATCAACATAGTTTATCTTTTAATGCACTATATTCAATTTCTTTTTAAGTTAAAATCAATAAAAAGTTAAAGTTTGCAGAAAGCATGTGAAAGCCAGCAGACAACACATAAAGGCTAGAAATGTTAACATTTACCTACACATAGCCTATGATCAAATACTTAACCCAAATTTTACAATAATGTATTGTAAACACCTATAAAAGAAAAAAATTCAATTTTCTTCTTTGGTGCAAAGGGAGGACCAAAAAAATTTTAACAGATTTTCCAGGTCATAGAAGCACCTCGCCCCTCATCTCTAAGATATGGAAGGGATACCTGCACTTACTTGTGTTTATATTACACCACCCACTCATCCCTCTTAGGACCTAAGCTCCTCTAGTATCAGAACTGTATTGGTTTCATCTTTGTAGTGCCCAACACCTTGGACAGCAACCAACACAGTACCTTCCTTCCAATAGGAGTTGTCTGTGGAATTGTTACTTTGAATCAAAGCAAAGATCTAATTATCAGCCACTTTTCACCTCCTCCTACCTCTTTTATCCTTTCCATGCTAATCAGAATTCAGGCACCACCTCCAATGAGTAAAGGCTCAAAACTGAAACTCGAATTTTGGACTCTCTGACTCAAAGCCTGGGGCTCTTAGATTTATCACACTGACTCTCATTTGGGAGGAACCAGATTCCAGAAGGTCTTGAATGACAGACAGGAGATTGAACTTGATACCTGTTGGCAAATATACCTCTTTTCTGTCTATAAAAAGCTTGCTGACTTGTCCTTAGAAATACCACCAAATCCAAATAGCTTCCTAAAGTCTCTTCTCTAAATCCCCATAGTCCAAACAGATCTCTATTGGAGGCTTCCTGGCAGAGAGAACAGGGTAAGGGGTCTAAGAACCACACTTCTTCCTTAGATACCTTCTGAGGACCCCCTTTAACTCTAAGGTTCTGGGATTCTCTAGTTAGAAGATTTTCTGATTTCTCCAATTCTCTGACGAATGATGGGAATAGCAGCTCTCATTTCCAATAGCTTACTTTACAAAGCATCTTTTTTTAACAATAATCTTTTGGGATATGTAGTAGAATCATTAATATCTTCTTTATACAGATGAGAAAATGGAAGGCAAGAGAAATGGTGACTCATCCAAAGTCACCTGGCTAGTAAATGGGAGAGTTAGGACTTTGCCTGGGTCTTTTGACTTAAAGTATTGGGCTTTTTGGTTATATAGAGATATGTTTCATACCAAGATTTGACCCACAGTTCCTATTAATCCATACTGGCTAGTAAAGGACCATATCATAAGATCCTAGATTTAGAGCCAGAGGGGACCTCAGAAATCTTTTTCTACCCATTATTTTATTTTTTTTAATTCTTACTTTCTGTCTTAGTAACTACTCTAAGACAGATGGGCAAAGCCTAGGCAAAGAGGAATCAGTGGCATGATTAAGGTCCTACAACTAAGGAAATGTCTGAGATCATATTTTAACCCATATCTTTCCAATACCAGGCCTGGCACTCTAACCACTGTGCTACCTAGATACCCCCCAACCCACTAATTTTACAGAGGAAGAAACTGAGGCTTGAGGGGGTTAAGTCATTTGCCCAGTGTCATACATTAATGTCAGAGACAGGATTTTAGGCAGTCTTCTTTACTCAGTCCACAATGCCTAGTTTCTTGTGTATTTATTCCTTTGGCCTATTTAGGCTTTAGATTTCTGAAACTTTCTCCACTCAAATTAACCTCCTAGGACATATGTTTTCAGAAGTCACATCCTTGCTTAGTTCAGTTAATATTCAGAGTTAATCCCCATTTCTGTCTGCAGGCACTAGGCTTTTGTGTTTCCTTGGAAACAAGTAGATCTTTCTCATTCCTCATCAACTTGATCTAGGTTGCTGTGAGTACATTTCCTAGACTTGTAAGAGCAGGAAAGGTCAGCTGAGGGCCATAAGGACCACATTATCATTGATTATAAGGGATCTTGGCAGGCTTAGTGTTGGGGAGAAACTTAAAGGTCTTGTAAATCAACCTTTTCATTTTTTACAGGTGAAGGAACTGAGGCCTAGAGAGATGGTGTGATTTACTCGGGTCCTCTAACTCTAAATTCAATGCTCAGACAGTGTGTCCAGAGCAGTACTAGACAAGCCCTTTCCTGCCCCCCAAATCTCTTCACTATTGGTTTGTTAGATCTATTACATTCTGAATGTAGCACCTTTGCCCACTTAGAAGGCATTGCTCTGGATGGCCCTGCGATGATGGTTCATACTGTTAGAAATCAATAAATTTTTGTCATTTGTGCATCAGGATATAACTCCTGATTGGCCAAGAGAATGATGAGCTACAATTTTGCATGAAAAAAGAAGGAATTTGTTAATATGGTTGGAGACCTTTGAGAGAAGCAGTCATGAAAGTCAAACATGAATTTTTGAATGACCACCAAGAGCCCTTGGATCCATAGACATGTGGAGAGTTAGTACCAAACATGCCCCTTGATGAACAACCCAAGAGAATGCTAAGAAAAGAGCTGACACCCATCTTTGGTGAGCTGTTTCCTTCTTTGATTGAGCTGATAAATCATCTTGTGCCAGCTAAAAGCTCCCTTATTGTTGTATATTCTTTGGTCTATTCTAAATCTTATAACTTCTCCAATATATATTTGCTATTTATTTATTTATTCATTCATTCATTCATTTATTTGTTTGTTTATTTTTATTTTAAAACCCTTACCTTCCGTCTTAGAATCAGTACTATGTATTGGCTCCAAGGCAGAAGAGTGGTAAGGGTAGGCAATGAGGGTTAAGTGCCTTGCCCAGGGTCACACAGCTGGGAAGTGTCTGAAGTCAGATTTGAACCCAGGACCAGGTCCTGTCTCTAGGCCTGGCTCTCTATCCACTGAGTCATCACGCTGACTCCTTTGCTATTTATTGTCACAAAAAGTTCATGAGCTATTCATATTTTGTGTAACTAGAGTTTGATGGAAGAGAATAAGGTAGAGTTCATAAGTTGACTGGAATTAGAAAACAAAATATTAGAGCCTTGAGGATGATCAGGGAATGTGTCATTTTTCCTAGACTCCCTAGAAAATAATCCTGCTAGCTTTTCAATATTTAAAGTGTGTGAGTAAATGTAGTTCCAGCCTAGTACCCCTCTTGGAAGTAGTCTAGGCAAAGGAGAGAACATATGCCTAGCCATGGCCTTTTCCTTCTCCCCACAAAGGCAGAAAGCCTCTGCAGAGGACTGGGTCAGATCTTGATCATACACCTCTCCATAACTCACTTAAGCTAGCTAGATTTAGGTTTAAATGACCCACACATATATCTATTCTACCATTAGAGTTTCGGTTCTTCAGAAGCCTTTTTGGACTCTTACAATTCCCTACAAATATGTAGGCACTCTTAGCAAGAGCAAGACATTAAGATGCCACCTGTAACATGGTGGAGAGTTAGGAGAAGGGATGTGATGAGGAAGTGGGACACAGGACAGGTGACTGAGAAGTTTAGTGGAGAGAAGGGTCACTGAGAAGGGAGAAGGGTCTTGAAAGGGGACGTGGGAAGGGAGTAAAGACAAACCTTCCTACATTGACGGTCTTGCTGAGAGCTGGCCCTGAATGGGGTTCGATGGAACATTTTCCAAGAATTTCCAGGTCTTTGACTGGAATTAAAGCCCTGTGGTACCATCTCCCTGGCTCTGACTCTGAGGACCCAACAAAGACATAGAAGGGAGAGCAAGGAGGGTCTCTAGGGATCCTATTGGCCATTCCCTTTCCCCCTTTTCTCCTCCCTATTTCTGGATGTCTTTCTCTTGTATGTCACATGAGTCCATCGAGGGACCCCTGGACCCTGGAGAGTAAGGCAGTCAGTGAGAGCAGTGAATAGATTAACTTTTGAAATCTGCCTGGGAATAGACTGTAATATATGGAGGTAAAAGTATAATGATTATCACCTGACATTTAGCGTAATAGTCATTGCTAACATTTGTATAACGCTTTCTAGCTACAAAGTCCCTTTGCATCTATTGCCTCATTTGCTACTCACAGTCAACAGAGTAGGCAGGGCAAGAATTAAGATCCCTATTTTACAGATGAGAAAACTGTGATTAAGAGAGACTCAGCCATATGCCCAAACATCACACAGTGGCAGAGACAAAAAAAAAAAAAAAAAAAAAAAAACTCAAACCTAGGTTGTAAGATCTGGGGCTGAGAAGAACCTTAAAAATAATTCTGTCCAATTCCCTCATTTTATAGATGAGGAAACTGAGTTGAAATGTTGCACAGGTTATACAGGTAGTAAGAAGTGAAGCCAGAATTTGAACCCAGGCTCCTTAAATTGTACCATACTGATTCCAAGTACCACTTCGGACTCCACCCATGATGACACAAGACTGCCATTTGATGAAGTAGAATTTGTACTGCAGCCCATTTCTGTTTCTGATATGTGAGGCAAAGAGAGTGGTTTTCAGGAAAGCTATAGTTATCCTGTCTTATTAATATCTAAAAACTATAGTTGAGGGATCTCAAACATGATGGTTCTCCATTATGTCAACCACAAATCTCCCTACACTGTGTTTGAACTTCATTAGGGGAACTCTGGTATGACTTTTAAAGAATATTGCTCTATTTTGTTCAAATATGTTTTAAGGTGTTCTGAACCAGAGCTATAAAAAGGAAGAATCAAGCCTCATTAAAAAAAGAAGTAAGGGGCTCAGCGCATAAAGAGCCAGGTCTAGAGACAGGAGGTCCTGGGTTCAAATCTGCCTCAGACACTTTCTAGCTGTGTGATCCTGGGTAAGTCACTTAGCCACAATTGCCTGGCCCTTACTGTTCTTCTGCCTTGGAATGAATACTTAGTATTGATTGTAAGATAGAAAGTAGGGGGAAGAAAGAGATAGGGAGAGGGACAGACAGACAGACAGAGACAGACACAGAGAGGAGAGAGAGAGAGAGAGAGAGAGAGAGAGAGAGAGAGAGAGAGAGAGAAGAAGAAGAAGAAGAAGAAGAAGAAGAAGAAGAAGAAGAAGAAGAAGAAGAAGAAGAAGAAGAAGAAGAAGAAGAAGAAGAAGAAGAAGAAGAAGAAGAAGAAGAAGAAGAAGAAGAAGAAGAAGAAGAAGAAGAAGAAGAAGAAGAAGAAGAAGAAGAAGAAGAAGAAGAAGAAGAAGAAGAAGAAGAAGAAGAAGAAGAAGAAGAAGAAGAAGAAGAAGAAGAAGAAGAAGAAGAAGAAGAAGAAGAAGAAGAAGAAGAAGAAGAAGAAGAAGAAGAAGAAGAAGAAGAAGAAGAAGAAGAAGAAGAAGAAGAAGAAGAAGAAGAAGAAGAAGAAGAAGAAGAAGAAGAAGAAGAAGAAGAAGAAGAAGAAGAAGAAGAAGAAGAAGAAGAAGAAGAAGAAGAAGAAGAAGAAGAAGAAGAAGAAGAAGAAGAAGAAGAAGAAGAAGAAGAAGAAGAAGAAGAAGAAGAAGAAGAAGAAGAAGAAGAAGAAGAAGAAGAAGAAGAAGAAGAAGAAGNGGAGGAGAAGGAGGAGAAGGAGGAGGAGGAGGAGGAGGAAGGGAGGGAGGGAGGGAGGAAGGAAGGAAGGAAGGAAGGAGCAGGGAATCAGCACCTAGAAAAAATTTGGTGGATCCTGCTTTAGAACAGAAACTTCCTTTGAACATCAATATAGTAACAGTAAGGATAGAGGCTGGGGGCTGAGGTGGACGACTGTACAAGAATGGTTGCCAAATTAGCCTTTTCCTGACTGGAAAAAGAGGATATCCTTAGAGAATGCAACGTGTGTGATTATGTGATTTGGGTCTTTTTGTTCTTTGGTCGGGTCACAAGGATAGAAGGCACAAATGGCTTTTCTGTTTTCTATAAAAAGAAGTAAATGGAATCCTGGGCTCCAAAGCTAATTAGGAAAGTGAAGGAGGTAAATTGATGGCTTTTCTCTGATGAGGGCAAGCATCTAATTAATGGCTTATCTACAGGGGCCTCTTAATGCATACCCCCAGATGGGACCCACCTGACTCTACATTGGCCCACCTGCCCTAAGATTTCTTCTTCTACTTATCAATAGGCATAAATTAAGCTATAGCTTTGCTCCCATGTTGGTCAATTGCTTAGTGGGACACAACTAACTGAGTTAGTGGGGTATATGGGTATTCAGGGAGTACCAGCACCTCTGGTGTGAGGGCTTGCAGAGTCCTTTTCAGGGCTGCTCATCCACCTTTCTCCCAGCTTTCACCTGTGTCTCCCAGAAGCTATATAGCATGAGCAGTGGCCACACACCAGTAAACCATCTTGGCAGACGGGCTCAAACAGTTTGAGAGTAACCAATGGGCCACAAACTCATCAGTAAATTGGGGAGTATTTACCAGGCATGGGAAGACTCCCCACACTGGAATGGGTGGATCAGAACAATTGGTTCCAACGATCATGATGACAGGTGAAGCAGGGATTGCAGAGCACTTAAAACTTGGCCATGTATGGAAGATGCCAAGGTCATCCACTGCATCCCTGGATATGGACCAGTGGTCCTGACTTTGTCCTGTCACTGGATTTCAAATGATTCTTGAAGAGAAAAATGAGGCTGATCACTCTGGGCAATTCTACCTCACTTAAATCCAGTTCACTAGCAAGTCAAGACATCTCTCCATGAGGTCATTGGTCCTCTTTGAAAATGAAGGACAAATAACAACGATAGGACACAAATCTTTTTGGAGTCGTCCCCTCTCAGGAAGTCAGTCTGGAGGAGAAATGGGGCTTCAGTGGTATATCCAATAAGGTCCATCCAAAAGGCATGAGTGGGAGCCATGGCATATTAGAAAGAACACTTGATTTGGAGTTGTACCCCTGAGGTTAAATCCCAACTCTTCTTTTTTTTTTTAAACCCTCACCTTCTGTCTTGGAGTCAAGGCAGAAGAGTGGTAAGGGTGGGCAATGGGGGTCAAGTGACTTGCCCAGGATCACACAGCTGGGAAATGTCTGAGGTCAGATTTGAATCTAGGACCTCCCATCTCTAGGCCTGGCTCTCAATCCACTGAGCTACCCAGCTGACCCCTCAATTCTTCAACCTGCTAAGTATATGACTTTAATCAAGTCACTTCCCAGAGAAGTCAAACTCAAGAGGCAGGGCCCAGGCACGAACCAGAACCAGAATAAAACATAATTGGGAAATATTTAACGAAATAAGTATATAATACAATTTGGGGGGACGGTTTCCTAAGTCAATGTACCTCCAGGAAGGATCAGTTTCTACTTGAGTGGGACACCAGTAAACAAGATAACTTCTACGTTTTCTTCAAATCTAGGTTTCCTTCCAGTTCATTTAATGTCTATCTACCTGCCTTAGTTTCTTCATCTGTAAATTAGGGATAATAATAGTGTCTATCTCCCAAGGCTGTTGTGAGGATAAAAAGAGTTAATATTTTTTAAGCACTTAGCAAACCCTAGAGTGCCATATAAATGCTGCTGTTCTTTTATCGAACCCCGCATGCCAGAGATTTTTACAAGGTACAAAGGACTGGACTTCTCAGCTCTCTGGTTAATTGTCCCTAACCAGACCATCACTACATGGCACAGATCGTTGTTGCCCACCTCTCTAGCCAGCATCTAGTTTACAAAACTTAAAGGAGAGAAGGTTTACTTACAGGTTGAAGAGAACAGAGCTCTGCTAGGAGCTCGTGGGAAATGCTGGCACCCAGGGATGAACAGCACCTCCCCACCAGCTTCCATCCAGATATAGCCTCTGCCGGCATGGGGCTCCCACAAGGGGCTGCTCTAGGAATTTCTCAATTCCTGGCCCCTTCTAGGTCTCTCTGGGCAGGAGGTGTCCGTGGTAGCCAGTGCTCCCCTCGGGGCTTCCCGCAGGTTCCACCTGGCTGTGCTGGCTGGGGCTTCTCCTGCTGCTCTTCGCCTCAGTGGTTCCTCTGAGTCATCCTATGTTTTCTTCTTTGAAGCTCCCAGCCGGCGGTCTCAGGAGCTCTTTTTCCAGGAAAAGAGTCTCCCTGGCAGGACTCTCTCTCAGTGTGGCAAAGAAGGACAGCGCAGATTTTCACTGCCGTGGAGTTCTTAAAAGTCACATGCAAACACATCCTAGGCAAAGCTTCTCCCTTGTAACTAAGTGGCCCGGTTACTCGAGTGTGGGACCTGGAGTCAGGAAGATCTGAGTTCAAATCTGACCTTAGAACATTGTATGATCCTGGGCAAGTCACATAAACCTCTATTTATCTCAATTTCCCCATTGATAAAATAGTTCAGGGCTTTAGTGAGGATCAAATGAGATAATAATTGTGGCCCATTTAGTACAGTGCCTGGCACATAGTAAGAGCGATATAAGTATTGGTTATTAAAATCATCACACTGTGGTTCCCCCCAGCTTCCAGAGCCACAAGATTTCTTACAGAATCAGAGCTCCAAACCATCGTACACACCTTAAAATGGGTTTCCATCATTGCCACTAAGTTGAAGCAGTGCCAGTCTTAGTCTAATGTCTCCTTCTCCCTCCTCAACCTCTTTCCAAGGAGCCTAAAAAAGCTTGATACCCCTTTTCTGTTTCTGTCCATTTGTTTCTCAGGACTTACTAGTCTCCCTGGAGCTAACTTACAGTTAGGTAGAACAATGGATAAATCACTAGCCCTCCAGTCAGGAAAATCTAACTTCAAATCCAGTCTTAGTCTTACTAGCTATGTGGCCCTGGACAAGTCATTTAACTTCTGTCTCTCTCAGTTTCTTCATCTTTAAATGAGGACGATAATATCACTTCCATTACAGTTTTTTGTGAAAAAAAAGACATGATATTTGTCAAATGCTTTGCAAATCCTAAAGAACCACATAAAGGCTAGCTACCATCATTAGCATCATCTTTATCCTCTTCATCATTATCTAGAATCACTTCAAAAGATGTTCTAGGTGGGGTGATCACTGGGGTAGCAAAGAACTTACCCCAAGAGTTGTTGCACAACTGAATAAAAAATTAGTCCCTACTTGGACTATGTTCCTATGTACTGGAACCAAGAACTGCACAGCCTGGGGGTGGGTGGAATGGACAGCTTTATGAATTAAGGGGAGAAATCTAGCCTCAGACCCTTCCTAGCTGTGTGACCCTGGGTAAGTCACTTAACCCCCATTGCCTACCTCTCTTCTGCCTTGGAACCAATACCTAGTAATGATTCTGAAATGGAAGGTAAAGGTTTAAAAAAGAATAGGGGAGGGCAGGTACTAAGCTATTTAGCAGGGCTGCTCATGGAGACCCAGAGAACAAGAAATAGGAACTGAAGCTCAGAAATTAAAACACAAGAGGAATTACTCACAATGAGGTTCAGGACTTGCACCCCAATAATACCATGATTATTTTTCATGCCCAGCTTTTTCTCCTTACTAGCCTACAATAGTCAACCAAATGCTAATATCTCCGCAGGTACTGGGATAAGACTGTACCCACCACCAGCATCATTCTCCCTTCACTTGGTTAATATATCAGAAATTCCGTTATTTAAGAGTCACTTTGAGCTAACAGTCCTTCTCTCTTAAACTGCTAATAACTCTGGGAGGATTAAAGGTCTCAGTCAGTCCCACCTTAGTATGAATTATTTAAGTCACTGGGATTCAGAGCAGGAAGAGACCTTAGAGATGACCTGATTTCATTTTTTTTTTTTTTTGCAAAAGAGGTAGTAGTAGTTCAGAAAAGTTTAGGGACTTGGCAAAGGTCATCTAGGAAGGAAATGGAAAACTCAGGTTATTTGTCTCCAAATCCACTAATGTTCTTCTAACTCTTCCATGTTAACTTCTCATTGCCTCATCCATTGCTTTCTTCCTAATACCATTTGCATCGTGGGAGTGGGAGATTTGATTGACAGAGAGAGAAGGCAGGTACTTTTGGACCTTGGAGTACTTTGGGTTGTTGGGCAGGCCAGGGTGGAATGCTAAATTGGAAGGGTTAGAATGAGGGCATTTCAAGTCTGAGGAAAGGTGCATTGGGAGGTAAGCAGAGACAGAATTGGGGGAAAAAGTGAATTCTACCTATTTCAAAACTTTTCCCAGGTCCACATACCATACCCTCCCACCTCCTACCCTCTGCTCCCAGGATCCAGAACTAAAGCAAGTCCTATTCATTATCAACTTATATATATTGGGAGGGGGGAGTCCCAGCTGTGTGGTCCTGGGCAAGTCACTTAACCCCATTACCTTGTCTTTATCACTCTTCTGCCTTGGAACTTACTATCAATTCTGAAAACAGAAGGTAAGGAGTAATAGAAAAAAGAAAAAAAGAAATGATGAAGGGGATGGTTTCAGAAAAACCTGGAAGACATGTGTAATTTGATAGGGAGTGAAATGAAGAGATACAGGAGAAACGAATGGAATGGAGAATGGAGCAAAAAAAAATGTTTGGACATGGCTAATGTGGAAATATTTTGATTGACTATACATGTTTATAACAGGCTTTATTTTTCTTAAGTTCTCAAGTTAGGGTCAAGTGGGAAGCTGAGAAGGCAGATCTTTGTTGATTAAAAAAAAATATATATATATATGTGTGTGTGTGTGTGTGTGTGTGTGTGTGTGTGTGTGTGTGTGTGCGTATTTTAAGGATTTGGTGCAGAGGGAAGGGAGATAATCAATACATTATCAATGAATGACATAATTTGGAGCTAGTGTCCAGGAAATGAAGTGGAAAGAAAAGAGACTGAATGACAGGCAAGATAAGGCAAAAGGACACCTAGCTCATCAGAGCCAAAATTGGTCCTAAAGGTACAGTTCATGATTTCTCTTAGTTCAAAAAGGAAATGATTTGAGTACAGATAGAATTCATCCTCTTGATAATTTCTGCTTGTTTGTCCATTTCTATATTCAATCCATGTGACATGTGGATGACATAAAGCCTTTACACCTCAGGCTTCTTGCTAAGCAATCTTTCACATTCTAGCTTCAAACTGTAGTACCGAACCTCTAATTTCTTGCCAACTCTGCGAGGGGGAGGGAAGGGAGAGAGGTAGACAATTTGAATCATATAACTTTGGAAAACTTATATGGAAATTTGTCATTACATGTCATTTGTAATAAATAAATAATTTTAAAAAAGAATTGACAAACAAGCAATTTTTTTTAAAACCTGGAAAGACCTACATGAAATTATGAAGGTGACAATGAAAACAAAGAATACATTATATATGGCAACAGAAATATTGTTCGAAGAATAACATGTATATATCCACTTTCAGAGAAAGAACTGACAAACAATAACAATAACATAGTTTTATAGAGACTTTTTTTTGTCAAATCATGCCTTCTCTGGTGCATGGAGGGGCAGGAGGGAGACATAGAAACTTCAATGGAGCAAAGAAATAAATAGAATAAAATAAATTTAAGGAAAAATGACAAATGTTGGGAGAGATGTGGGAAAATGTTGATACTAATATACTGTTGGTAGAACTGCGAACTGATCTAACCATTTTGGAGAGCAATTTGGAATTATACTCAAAGAGTTATAAAATATGATATACCTTTTGACTTAGCAACACCACTATTAGGTTTCTTTTTGAAGGTGATCAGGAAAAAAAGGAAAAGAATCTAAAATATTCATAGTAGCTTTCTTTATGGTAGCAAAACATTGAAAATTGAATGGAATCCCTTCAATTAGGCAATGGCTAGATAGTTGTGGCATATGATTGTGATATAATGCTATTGGGATGTAAGAAATGATGAGATCTTTTTGTCAAATGATGCTTTCTCTAATGGGAAAAGGGGAGGGAGGAGGGAGAGAGAGGGCATTAAGTGAGTATTTTAATGTAACAAGTTAGCAAATTAATTATTTTTTTTTAAAAAGAGACATCTTACCATCTGTCTTTCTATTGTAGCCTAAGAACTGTGGGATCTTTCCATCTTACTTACCACTGAAACCTGCTCTTTGCTTTTTCTCCCCCATTTGAATATGAGCTCCTTGAGAGCTGGGACTTGCTCTGCCTTTTTCTTTGTACACCCAATGTACAAAGTAGTAAGTAGTAAGGACTTAATAAATGTTTTTTCATTCACCCATGACCTTGTGATATAGTTCTGCAATGAATCTCCAGTGTTGGATCATTTTATTTCCAGCAATAACCTAGTGTTACTCTCCAATTTGAAGATCTCAGTGTGCCCTCTCTCTACTGGACCATTTATAAAAATGCTTAAATATTTAAGACCTGTCAGCCCAGATCTCTGGAAGGCTCCATTGTTTACATCCCTCCATTCCAAGAAAAGCCAGTTTCCCCTTATTCTGACTTATCTTTAATGAGTTCTTTAGCCAGGGCAAAACATTCCCCTCTCTTGTACTCATGCTTGATTACCCTCAAAGTCACCCTTTTGCCTTTCCCTCAGTAGCTTTTGATTATGTTTTCAATAATCCTACCCTTTATTGAAATTTCTACCAGCTTATGAACTATGGAATTGCAACTCCTGCAGCTGGAGTTCTCAGGGTCTCCCCGGAGCCTATCTTACAGTCAGAGAGTTGTTTTATAAATATTTTTTTTAATTCATGTAGAAACAATTTTTAACATTGATTTTTTTTAAGTTTTGAGTTTTAAATTCTTTCCTTCTTGAGAAGGCAAGCATTTTGATAGAAGTTACACGTATGCAGTCATGCAAAATATACTTCCATATTAGTCATGTTGTGGAAGAAAGTGCAGACAAAAAAAGCTAAGAAAAATACAGGGATTTTTTTTTAAGTATGCTTCAATCTGCATTCAGATTCCATCAGTTTCTTCTCTGGAGATAGATAGCATTTTTTATAAGTCCTTTGGAATTACCTTAGCTAAGTAATTCACAGCTGATCATCATGCTATATTTATGTCAATGTATACAGTGTTTTCCTAGTTTTTCTCACCTCACTTTTCATCAATTCACATAAGTTTTTCCAGGTTTTTCTGAAATCATACTGCTTGTCATTTCTGATAGCACAATATTATTCTATCACAATTATATCCCATGAATTATCCAATTGCTGGGCATCCCCTCAATTTCTAATTCTTTGCCACTACAAAAAGAGCTACTCTAAATATTTTTGTATATATGAGTCGTTTTCCTTTTTTTTTTTTTTTAAATCTCATCGGGATACATACCTAGTAATGGTATTGCTGGTTTGAACAGTTTTAAAGCTCTTTGGGCATAGTTCCAAATTGCTCTCCAGAATGCTTGGATCAATTCACAACCCCACCAATAATTCTTCAGTGTCCCAGTTTTCCCACATTCCCTCCAACATTTGTCAATTTTTCTTTGTCATAATAGCCAATCTGATAGGTGTGAAGTGGTATCTCAAAGTTGTTTTAATTTGCATTCCTCTAGTAAATTAGAGGGAGCAGCTGGGTGGCTCAGTGGAAAGAGAGCCAGGACTAGAGATGGGAGGTCCTGAGTTTAAATCTGACCTCAGACACTTCCTAGCTGTGCGACCCTGGGCATTGCTTAGCCCTTACCACTCTTCTGCCTTGTAATTTTAAGATGGAAGGTAAAGGTTTTAAAAGATAATGATTTAAAGCACTTTTCATTTGACTATAAATAGCTTTAATTTCTTTACCCAAAAGTCAGCTATTTATATTATTTGTCCATTATTAATTGTGGAATGACTCATATTCCTATAAATTTGACTCCATTCTCTACGTATCTGAGAAATAGAACTTTGTCAGAAAACCTTGCTCTAATTTCCTTCTACATTTGGCTACTTGGTTTTATTAGTACAATTTAAAAAAATGTAAATGTAATAAAAATTATCCATTTTATGCTCTATCATGCTCTCTGTCTCTTATTTGATCATAAATTCTCCACTTAATCATACATCTGGCAGGTAAACTAGGGCATATTCCCCAAATTTGCTTGGTATCACCCTTTATGTCTAAATCATGTCATCTGCCCTGCTATCCACTTCCATTTTATGGATGAGTCCATCCCCTTCCCATTTACAGTTCTAGCCTACTTTCCCTCTTGTTTATACTTCT
Source organism: Gracilinanus agilis (assembly GCF_016433145.1). Lineage (NCBI taxonomy): Eukaryota > Metazoa > Chordata > Mammalia > Didelphimorphia > Didelphidae > Gracilinanus > Gracilinanus agilis. Next base: position 61,485,874 of record NC_058130.1, read on the forward strand.
CTCTCTCTCTCTCCTTTCACCATGTCCCTTCTCAGAAGTGTTTTACTCCTAAGTACCCCTACCCCAATCCACCCTCCCTCCTTTTAGTCCTCTCTCTTTCCCCCTCCTCTCCTCCTTCCCTGAAGGGTGAGAGAGATTTCTATTCCAAAGTGAATGTATAAGTTGTTCCCTCTTTGAGCCAATTCTGATGAGAGTAAGATTCAAGCACAGCACCACCCACCATTTTATTGTCCACTGCCAAAGCTCTTTTGTGCCTCTTTTATATGATATAATTTAATTTACCACATTCTACCCCCTTCTCTTTCTCCCAATATATCCTTTCTCACCCCTTAATTTTATGTTTTAAATATCATCTCATCATTGTTGACTCATACTCATATCCTCTGTCTCTATATGCTTCTTCTTCTTTTTTTTTAACCCTTACCTTCCGCCTTAGAATCAATACCATGTATTGGCTCCAAGGCAGAAGAGTGGTAATGACTAGGCAATGGGGGTCAAGTGACTTGCCCAGGGTCACACAACTAGTAAGTGTCTGAGGTCAGATTTGAACCCAGGATCTCCTGTCTCTAGGCCTGGCTCTCAATCCACTGAGCTACCCAGCTGCTCCCTACTCTATATATTTTTAAATACCCTAATAATGATAAATTTCTTAGGAATTACAAATATCATCTTCCCAAATAGGAATGTAAACAGTTTAACTTCTGAATCCCTATTGAATTACTTTTGATTCATTTTCCATTGTTCTTCTCTTGAGCTTTATATTTGAAAATCAGATTTTCTACTGACCTCTTGGCTTTTCATCAGGAATGCTTAAAACTTCTGTATTTCATTAAATACTCATTTCCCTCACCTCAAAGGATTATACTCATTTTTGCAGAAAAGATGATTTGAGTTGTAATCCTACCTTCTTTGCTCTCTAGAAAATCATATTCCAACCCCTCTGATCCTTTAATGTAGGAGCCTCAAAATCTTGTGTTATCCTGACTGTGGCACTATGATATTTGTATTATTTCTTTCTGGCTGCTTGCAATATTTTCCCCTTGACCTAAGAGCTCTGGAATTTTATATTCCTTGGAGTTTTCATTTGGGGATCTCTTTCAAGAGATGATTAGTGGATTCTTTCCATTTCTATTTTACTCTATAGTTCTGGGATAACAGGGCAGTTTTCCTTGATAATTTCTTAAATGATGCACAGGCTCTTTTTTTTTAAATCAAGTCTGTCAGTCCATTAATTCTTTTGGTTTTTTTGTTGTGCTTTTTTAAACCCTTAACTTCTGTGTATTGGCTCCTAGGTGGAAAAGTGGTAAGGGTGGGCAATGGGGGTCAAGTGACTTGCCCAGGGTCACACAGCTGGGAAGTGTCTGAGGCCGGATTTGAACCTAGGACCTCTCGTCTCTAGGCCTGAATCTCAACCCACTGAGCTACCCAGCTGCACAGTCCATTAATTCTTAAATAATCTCTCCTTGATCTATTTTCCAAGTAAATCATTTTTCCAATGAGACATTTCACATTTTCTTCTTTTTCATTCTTTTGATTTTGTTTTGTTGTTATTGTCAAATTCTAATTTTAAGGAATTATTTTCTTCCACATACTTTTGTATTTTCTTTTCCTTTTAGACAATTCTATTTTTTAATAAGTTCTTTTCTTCAGTGAATTTTTGTCTATCTTTTCCCCCTTGGCCAATTCTGCTTCATAAGGTGTTTTCTACCATGGATATTTGTACTTTTTTTTTTTTTACTATTTGGCCTATTTTGTTTTTTAAGGTGTTATTTTCTTCGGTATTATTGTTAATCCTTTACCATGCTTTTAACTCTTTTTTTCATGATTTTCTTGCATCACTCATTTCTTTTCCTTGTGTTTCCCCTGCCTCTCTTGTTTGATTTTTAAACTTCTTTTTGAGCTCCTTCAATAATTATTTTTGGGCCTGAGACCAACTCATATTTTTCTTTGAGGATTTGGATGTAGCTGTTTTGACATTGTTTCATTCTGTTTTTGCTCTACTACCAACATAGTAACTTTTCTAGCCTATTTCTTGACTTTGAGCTTTGTGTTAAAGTTGGGCTCTGCTCCTGGGGTGTCCCAAGCCATAGGTTTTTCATGCTGCTATTTTCAGTGTTAGTTCTGAGGGTCTACAATTTTTCAGTTCTTCTAAAATGGTATGATCCAAGGAGAAGTTTTCTCCCTGATCTTTCGACCTATGCTATGGTCTGTGAGTGACCACAAGCACTCTTCCCTGCTTTGGAACTCTGCCTAGGGTCCCTGCTACTGCTAGTGATGCTTGTTGCCCTGAGACTGCCACCCAGAACCTCATCTGAGCAATGCAACACAGTCTTTATCCTAGACTTTATCCCAATATCAGCAAAGAGTACCCTGTGATCTTCTTCTGAAAAACTATCTCACACCCTACTGTCTGTAGGCTGAGAGCTCCAGAAGCTGCTGCAGCCTATTCAGTCGACCCCAAGGCCTGCTACTGGCTTGTTGAGGCATGATTTGCCTTCTGTTCTCATTCCAATAAGACAGACATTTCCCACCAACCTTCAAAGTTGTCTTAGAATAGAAAATTGTTTTTCTATTTCCCCATCCTTTTGTTGGTTCTGTTGCTTCAGAATTCATTTGGAGATATTATTTTAATGTTGTTTGGAGGATAATTTGGAAGGGCTCATGTAAGTCCCTGCTTTTACTCTGACATCTTGGCTCTGTCCCTCTTAGTCAGAGAGTTATGCTGGTAATCTGACAGGCCTCTCTTACTCTTCACAGGAGCAGCTATCTGTAATGTTTAGTTATTCCTTTTGGCCAATGCTTCCACAATTTTCCTCTTGAGTTATTTCAAAGCTCTTTGCTAGAGCCCATCTGGACCCAGTGATTTATATACATCTGGCTTATCAGTTTGGTCTAGGACATTCTGTGTTTTTATCACTTTTTCATCTTAGAGAGAACCCACTGACTCTCTCTGCTATCTCTTTTTTCCTAGAATGCATTTCTGACTCTAGCTGGTTTCCAGTTTTTGATGTACTTAAAGAACCTCTCCTCATCAGCTTTGGGGGTCTTTTGTAAGATATTCTTCAAATTATTTCTGTATCACCTTGTAGAAATCATCCTGCTTTTGCAGAGGCCTCCTGGTCTATTCTTTTGAGTAATTTCTCACAAATTCTTAGAGCTAGAGAGACCTTGAAGATCACCTCCTTCCAACCTCCAGGCTGATTAAGTAATTCCCTCTTTAGTATTTCCGGAAAGTGGTTATCCAGCTTCTTTGCCGATATTTCCAATGAAAGGAAACTCACTATTAATTCATCTCATTAGTAGACAGCTCAAATTATTAGAAAGTTCTTCTATAAATTAATCAGAAACCTGTTACTTTATAACTTCCATCCGAAGTTTTTACCCTCTGTAACCATACAATACAAATCTGTTCCCTCTTCCACCTGATAGCCTTCCAAATATTTGAGGACAATGATCCCAGCTTCCAAAATCTTCTCCAGGTTAAACAAGTGATATAGTTTCTAGTTCCCATTCCTAACTTGTTTTTCCTCCTCTGGACATGTTCTGGTTTGTCAATGTCCCTTTTATAAATAGTGCCCAGAAATGGACACAATACTCCAGATGGTATCTGGCCAGCTCTAAAGCATAAAAGCTTTGGCCAGTGTCCAAACCCAAGTCCATGATGGCCATTATACCAAAGTCAGATGAGAGGGAAGAGAGCTGGGATAACAACATCAATTTGCTCCAACTAAACCTAAAAGAGAAATGGATGATTATAATTTAAAGGACTCACACCCATTGAACTGCTGGTACTTAATAATGAGTAATCCTCCTATTTTAGCAACTCTGGACACCATGAGCAAAAACCATCAAGAGGACAAATGTTTCAGTCACTGAAGGGATAAAGAACAGCAAGGTCAGCAGGCCATAGAGATGGTTTTCTCCTATACTAGTATCATGGTAAATTCTTCCAGAGATACTGTCCTCAAGCAAGTTGTTCCACCGAAGAATTACAAGACTAACTTAAGCTTCAGTTATATGTGTGAATTAATACCATTCTGTAACAGATGAAGAATGTGATAATGAGATTAAATCTACCTTGCCCATTTTCAAATCTAATCAATTCCACTTAACTCACAAGTTGGGAGGTCTGTGACCCATGTGTGCTAGTGAGTGACAAATTGGAATTTACTGACTGCCTCCTGGGAAGTCCTAAGAAAAGCATCTGTTGTGATTGGACATGTAAATTAAGAGGAAGGCACAGGAAGTGATGCAAAAGAAGCCCCTTTAAAAGAGAGTGACAACTTCCTGGAGCTCTCTTCTTGTTCATGAGTAGGACCTGGAGGAGCTCCAACCACTGGCTGAGACCTTGAACTAAATGAGACTGCTGTTAATCTCTCCCTTGGAATTACACATGGTGAGTGTAAAGACTAAATCTTCCTGGACTTCTCTAAAGGAGCTGTTCTTTCAAAAGAGACTCTGTGCCTGAAGCTTGATGTTGAGCCCAAATTACCTAGTGTGTTAGATTACTTATCCTATTTTATCCTCTCTCTGATTTTCTTATTTTCTCTTCCTCTCCTCATTTAAAAATAAACTTCCATAAAAGTCAATTTGACTTCAGGTTATTCTTTAATTGGGGATTGATAATTATTCAATTCCCTGGTGACCAAACCTTTTAATATTCACCCAACCCAAACCCCTTTTTACCCCTTATAAGAGAAAGGCCAAAAGTTGGGCTCAACATCATGGTGAATGGTGAATGGTCAGAATTCTTAGGGGATTCCATATCCATCCACATTCTCTTCAAAGTCTTAAAATGCATGAAATTGAGGGAGGGAAGAAGGAAGGAAGGAAGGAAGGAAGGAAGGAAGGAAGGAAGGAAGGAAGGAAGGAAGGAAGG
>NC_058130.1:61495273-61510507 GCF_016433145.1 Gracilinanus agilis
TGGTAAGGGTGGGCAATGGGGGTCAAGTGACTTGCCCAGGGTCACACAGCTGGGAAGTGGCTGAGGCCGGGTTTGAACCCAGGACCTCCTGTCTCTAGGCCTGACTCTCACTCCACTGAGCTACCCAGCTGCCCAGGAAAGGGTTTTTAAAAAAGCCTCATGTGGTAGGTGGCCCCTCAGCTGAACTTTGAAGGAAATGAGAGACATACAGAACAATAAGGTAAGATATCACCAGCAGCATTCACTTTGAAGCTTATTTATTAAATCATCTGAAAGAGGAAAGCAAATGCACTTTTCCAAAGTGTATTAGAAGAGGGAATTCACCATGAGGAAATGAGTGGCATCAGAGAAGGCATCATTTTGCCTAACCCATAATGCTCTCCTTTGTTGTATATTCTCCCTGATTCATAGGATTTGGAACCAACAGAGAAGTCAAAAATTGTCTTCTCCCTGACCATTATTTCATAGATGAAGAAACAGCCTCAGAGAGGAGAAAGGATCATTCAAAATCATCTAAAAAAAATTAGGGATACATCTAGGGATCAAACCCAGGCCCCCAAGTCCAAGTCCACTAACACATCTAGCTTTTGAAGGCTGACTCAGTCTCCATTTTCTGCCCTGATCGTTCAATTTGATATTCCTGATGAATTTATGGTTCATCCAACATGTTCTTTGGCTTATTCTGTCTCTTAGATCTTGTCTGGGGCTATGCCCCTTTTATCTGATTTCCCATAATCTCCATCATGCTTTGTCTTTGTCCCCCCAGCTATTAGTTGGGCTCTTGGCACATGGTACGTTGATTTAAAAAATGTAGGCTGATTGATTGATGTTTGATCCTATTTTCCTATAGGAATATGAGCCTAACACCAAAATCTGGATTGTACAATGATCTTCAAAGATAAAATGACAATTCATGTTACTCTGAGCTTTCCAAATAACAAAATACTTGATTTTCAACAACACTGTGAAACAAGTAGTGAAAGTGTTATTGTCAGGGGCAGCTTGATAGCTCAGTGGGTTGAGAGCCAGGCCTAGAGTCAGGAGGTCCTGGGTTCAAATCTAACCTCAGATACTTCCTTACCATGAGACCCTGGGCAAGTCACTTTGCCACACTGCCTAGCTCTTACCATTCTCCTGCCTTGGAACCTATACACAATATTGATTTTAAGACACAAGATAAGGGTTATTTTTTAAAAAGTATTATTGTCCCCACTTTACAAAAAAGAAAGTGAAGATTTGGGCAATTGTGTCTTCCTCACAGTTACACAAGCTAATAGATGTCCAATGGAGGATAGGAACCCAAATGTCCTAACTCCAGGTCTAGCATCCAATCTTCCTCTTTGCTTTTTGTTGTTCAGTCATTTTCACTCATGTCTGACTCTTTGTGACCCCATTTGAGGTTTTCTTGGCAAAGATATTAGAGTGGCTTGTCATTTCCTTATCCAGCTCATTTGGCAGATAAGAAAGTGAGGTAAACAGGGTTAAGTGACTTGCCCAGGGTCACGTGGCTAGTATATGTCTGAAGGCAGATTTGAATTTCCTAAGAAAAGTCTTCCTGATTCCAGGCTCCACACTCTGTCCACTGCGCCAGCTAACTGCCCCCTTCTCTTTGCTGCCTGCACACTAAATATAAACTTCACACAGGGAGAATTTTTGTCTATGGCAGGCACTGAATACAGGTAGCTGATTAGAGATGTCAATCACAGCCGAACAGAGCCCATTAGTTGCACTAGGATGTAACCAGGCAACAGCCTCCAGGAGGATCCAGCACGGAAAGGGTCCATGGCTTTGAAGCTAAGCTTTCCTCCGGAGGTCAGCAGGAATCTTGCCTTGAAATACCGATCTAGAATCAAAACCTCCCAATCTTCCAACTCTGGCACTTTCAGATAAAGGCCCTTTTAGGGGGAGAACTGGGGGATTAGCATGAAGAGGAAATAGGGACCCAAACTCCCTCTTTCAGCACTGACAAGCCCAGGCCACCTCCTTAGCAACCCTAATCTCTCTCGTTTTAGAGTCCCCATTACCTGCTCCACACGCAGGAAAGAAAGGAACAGCAAACTGGACCCCCGGCACCCCACCTCCCATGCATCCAAATATTTCATTTTCTTTCTTTCTTTTTTTTTTCTGCTGCATCATCGACTCTCCAAGCCTATCTGAAATAGCTGTGAAATATGGAAATGTCTCCTTGGTGCACAGTGATTTTTAAAGGTTTCTACTGTTCAAACACAACTGAGATAGCCTCATGGGGTGACTAACTGTCATCTTTCCACTGCTTCCTGATTTCGCTCAGTGAGCACACACATCCCGAAGCCATTCAGCAAACTGGAAAAAGAAAAAAGAATAGAGTAGAATAGAGAAGGAAACAAACCCAGGCTCAAGGCTCGCTGTTGAAAAGCTCTGAAAAGAGAACTGACCAAGCCCATTGGAAGAATGAGCTGTCGACTTTCTGTTCTCAGTGGGCCATCACCTTGAACACCATTCAACTGATTCATTCCACTGGGGCGCTTTGTCCTGAGCTGGGAACTTCCTGACTTTTGAAAGACAAACGGAGATCAGAGTGTGATGGCCTTTAAACAATCTCAGGCATGGGGCAATGATGGAGGTGAAATTGTATATTTTTCATTTGTTCCTACTCCCCATTGGTTTCAAAGAAAGAATGATATTGGCAGCTTTGCAGAGTAAGGTTTTGCTATAATACCAGGTTTGGTCAAAGTGGTTAATGTTCCCCAAAAGTAATTAGCAAATGGAAGAATTGTATTCTGTTTATATTTCTGTAGTGAAGCATAAACACTTGTCTTTTCAAGGAAAGACTCTATACTTGATTTAAAAAAAAATCAGCACCTAAGCTAAGATGGGGATGGTGAAGAGCTAAAGTAAAATGAAAGATTCATAAATATAGTTAGCATTTGCAAAGTGTTTTAGGTTTAGCAAGCACTTTACTAAGGTGATTTTTGTCCTCACAACAACACCAGGAGGTTGGGGATTTTATTTTATCCCCATTTTACAGATGAGGAAACTGAGGTAGGTAGGGTTTAAATGATGAACCCAGGGTTATCAAGCTAATAATTGTGTGAGACTAGATTTGAAGTCAGGTCTTCCTGACTGTAGGTCCAGTGCTTTATCCACTATGCCATCTAACTGATACCTAGCTATAATTTAGAATGTATTCTGTTGACTGTAATTCTAAATTACATTCAATAGACAAGAGTAGGACTTGGATCTGCAATTTTATTGGTATAAGGAACTTTCAGATAAGAAAACTCCCCTCTATCAATGCAAATTGGCATTTTCTCTACAAAGTATGGTCTGAGAGAAAGCCCCTCAAAACAACTGAAGTCACAGAACTAACAAGAAGATGGAGTAAGGGGGCTCTCCTAAGGAAAACAACTTGAAAGTTAAGCAGGGAGAATAAATTTTCATAGTATAAATGGGAACCAGAAGTAAAACTGTGCACAGAACAATGTGGGTCATCCCCCCAACCTACTACACCAGGTTATAAGCCTGGACATAGGCCAACTTAGACCCTGCCTATGTCAAGCAGAGCATCCCACACCTACCCCTTGAAGTCCCCAACTCAGGCATCAGCTTGTAGTGAGGCTCCAAAGTCCAAAGTGCTTAGCCCTTTCAAGCCTGTGATGAAGTCCCTAGCCCCAGGGCAAAACAGCTCAAAGTGCTAAGTCCTGCACAACATCAGCAGAAGACAGAATCAGTGGTCTTCAGAACTCCTAATCTAAAAGCAAAAAAAGCTGGGAAAATGAGCAAACAGAAAAAGAAACATCAAACCATAGACAATTTTTATGGTGACAAAGAAGAGCAAAGTGAGAACAAAGAACAGTGGGAACAAAGCAACGACATGCAAAACTTCAAAGAAAAATGACAAATGGTCTCAGGAACTGGAAGAATTTAAAAAGGAAACAAAAAATTAAATAAAAGAGATGGAAGAAAAATGGGGAAAAGAAATGAAAGTAATGCAAAAAGAAAATAACAGCTCAAAAAGCAAAATTGGTCAACTAGAAAAAGAAGTTCAAAAATCTGAAGAGGAAAAAATTTTATTATAAAACAGAGCTGGGGGGGGGGGTCAACTAGGTGGCTCAGTAGATTGAGAGTCAAGCCTATGGACAAGAGGCTCAAGGTTAAAATCTGGCCTCAAACACTTCCTAGCTGTGTGACCCTGGACAAGTCACTTAACCTCCATTGCCTAGCCCTTATCACTCTTCTGCTTTGGAACCAATACACAGTATTGATTCTAAGATGGAAGGTTTAAAGGGGGGAAAAAACAGAACTGGCCTACTAGAAAAAAGAGATTTAAAAAAATCCAATGAAGAAAAGAGTTCCATGAAAAGTAGAATGAACCAAATATGGAAAAGGAGGATCAAAAGGTTATGGAAGAAATTAAATCTTTAAAAATCAGAATTGGGCAAATAGAAACTAATGACTTCATGAGATAGCAAGAAACAATAAAATCAGAAAAAGAAAAAATAAAGAAAATGTGAAATATCTCATTGAAAAAACATTTGACCTGGAAAATAGATCCAGAATAGACAATCTAAGAATTATTGGACTAACTGAAACTCATGATAAAAAAAAAAAAGCCTTGACAGCATATTACAAGAAATTATTAAAGAAAAATACCTTGATATTCTTGAAAAAGAAGACAAAACAGAAATTAAAAGAATCCATAGATTACTACCTGAAATAAATCCTTAAATGACAATTCCCAGGAATGTTATAACCAAGTTCAAGAACTTGTTGATTTGTTTATATTCCTACATGGAGAGATTATATTTATAACTCTTAAAATTTTTATCATTATCATAGTAGCTAGAAGAAGTATACATAGACAGAGAGTGTGGTAGTAAGCTATTTAGGATGATATGCAAAAAAATCAGGCGGTGAAAAAGAGGATTTCTCTAAGAGAAATGGGAAGAGTAAGGCAAAATGGGGTGAATTATATCACATAAAGAGACATGGGAGGGGAAAAACAGTTACAGTGGAGGGGAGTATGAGGGTGGTAAGGGACAATACCAAAATCTTACTCTTATTGGAATTGGTTCAGTGTGGGAATAATAGCCAGATTCGTTAAAGTATAGTATCCTATAGAGAAATAGAAGGGGGAAAAGAAGAGTGGTGGTGGGGAGAGGAGTAATATAAAGGAGGCAAAATGGGAGGAATGATTAAAAGCAAAACATTTTGTGGAGGGACAGAGTAAAAGGAGGAAGTACAGGATTAACAGGAGAAAAACAAGATAGAGGGGAATACACAGATGGCAATTGGCATTGTAAATGTAAATGGAATGGATTCACCCACAAAATGGAAGCAGATAGCAGAGTGGATTAAAAACCAGAATCTTATGATATGTTGTTTACAAGAAAGCCCAATAGATTCTGCTCTAGCCCCTTACCTTTACTCTGTCTCTGTGTATGTCTATCTCCTCAAAAGTGTTTCTTGTATTAAAAATAAAAATTAATCTTGGAGGCTTATTACTGGATTTATAAGCATTTATTAGTAAAAAGAGAGAACAAGAGAAAAAAGGATTTCTACCTTTCTAACTTAAGGTAAAAATCTGGTTCCCTATTGCAGCCAGCATGGTTCCCTCCATCCTGCCTCTTACCAGAGACTGAAAGATGAGATAAGCCCTCAGAGAGAGAGCAAGTCCAGAGACAGAGTTACTTCAGAGACCAGTCCAGAAGCAAAGAGTCCATCTCTGTTCCCTGGATCTTTTCCTTGGCCAATGACTTTCAAACATCATGCTGTCTACCTTGGCCTCCATGGTGACATTATGCCAGACCTGTGCTGGGATGCTGGCATCAGCCCATTAGATGCATGATTCTGATTCCTATGTTAAGTCACTGGGGTGCATGGGATCAAAGTTTGGATAGAGGTCCCCTAAATATTTACCTCACATACTTGTAAGCAACATATGATAGGATTCTGGTTACTATTAAAAAACACTAGAAGGCATAGGAATAAAAGGTAATAAGTAGTATCTATCTAAAACCATCGTCAAGGGGGCAGCTGGGTGATTCAGTGGATTGAGAGCCAGGCCCAGAGATGGGAGGTCCTGGGTTCAAATCTGGCTTCAGATACTTCTTAGCTGTGTGACCCTGGGCAAGTCACTTAACCCCCATTGCCCAGCCTTTACTGTTCTGCCTTGGAACCAATACATAGTATTGATTCTAAGATGAAAGGTAAGGGTTTAAAAAAATAATTTAAAAAAAACCATCATCAAGTATCATCTGTAATGGGGATAAATAAGAAACCTTCCCAATAAGTTCAAAAGGAAGCAAGGATGCCCATTATTACCACTATTATTTAATATTGTACTAGAAATATTAGCTTTAGTAATAAGAGAAGAAAAAGAAATTGAAGGAGTTAAAGTAGACAATGAAGAAACTAAACTATTACTCTTTGAACATGACATGATAGTATATTTATAGTAACTAAAAAGCTAGTTGAAACAATTAATAACTTTAGCAAAGTTGCAAGACACAAAATAAACCCACATAAACCATCAGCATTTATATACATACTATATATAAATATATAAAAATAATAAATAAAAATAAAATAAATAATCTACAAATAAATACATAATGTGCAAGTTATGCAAATATACAAAGTCCAGCAACAAGAGGTAGGGGGAGAAATTCCATTTAAAATCACTCTAGACAATATGAAACATTTGGGAATCTATTTTTCAGGACAAACACAGGAATTATATGAACACAATTATAAAACACTTTCCACACAAAATTAGATCTAAACAATTGGAAAAACATTAATTGCTCATGGATAGGCAGAGCTAATTTAATAAAAGTGACAATCCTACCCAAATTAATTTACTTATTCAGTGCCATACCAAACTAACAAAAAACTATTTTATAGAATTAGAAAAAATAAAAACAAAATTCATCAGGAAGAATATCAAAGGAACTAATGGGAAAATATGAAGGATGATGGCCTAATGGTACCAGATCTTAAACTGTACTATAAAGCAGTAATCCTCAAAACCATCTGGTACTGGCTAAGAAATAGAAGGGTGGATCAATGTAGTATACCTCAGCAACCTATTGTTTGATAAACCCAAAGATCCCAGCTTTGGGGATAAGAATTCACTATTTGACAAAAATTGTTGGGAAAATTGGAAAACAGGATAGCAAAAATTAGGATGGTGTTTTTTTAATTTATTAATTTATTTAGAATATTTTTCCATGATTACATGATTCATGATCTTTCCCATCTTTCTCCCATCCCCTCCCCAGTTGACAAACAATTCCTTATACATGTATCATTGTTCAAAACCCATTTCCATATAATTCATATTTTCAATAGAGTAATCTTTTAAAGACAATCTAGCATTTTTGACCACTAGTTAGCATACATAATGGAAAATCAGCTATATGTATGCAATCTATTAAATATCTTAAGGTCTATAGTTCAGTCTGAAACTGCTAGTCTGAGACTCCCTTCAGGGTGGATTCTCATGGAAACAGGAATGAATTTGAGTCTCCAGCTTACAAACTAATCCTAAAACTTGGGGTCCATCAGATCTTACGAGGCTCCAAGTTTGGGGGTTTCTAGATTCCATGTCAACAATACAAACAACACCCTCTAAAAACAAATTACCAGACAGACATTTTAGAGGTTCCCTAGGCTTCTTTCTTTCCAGACTCCACAAAGTCTCTGCCCAGCCAGATTCCATGTATCTCCTCAGAGTAGTCATCTATCAAGTCTCCATCAATTAATACCACATGCAGGTAACATAAGTGGCTTGAGTCTCAAGTGTGGAGAATACAGGAACCAGACCTAGTTGTTCCCTAGGAACACAATGATGGTAATGTTGAAGCTATTATACTTTTAGCTATGAATATTCCTTACTCGTTTCCCCATAATTTTGATTGCTGATTTAATTCAAAATTATTGATAAAGTTGTTGACAATATTTTTTCATTTGGTGGTCTGTCTTATTTGAGTCTTATTCTGGCTCTGCTCCTTTCACTCTGCATCAACTCCTGGAGGTCTTTCCAGTTCACATGGAATTCCTCCAGTTTATTATTCCTTTGAGCGCAATAGTATTCCATCACCAGCATATACCACAATTTGTTCAGCCATTCCCCAATTGAAGGGCATACCCTTGCTTTCCAGTTTTTTGCCACCACAAAGAGCACAGCTATAAATATTTTTGTACAAATCTGTTTTTCTATGATCTCTTTGGGGTACAAACCCAGCAGTGGTATGGCTGGATCAAAGGGCAAGCATTCTTTTATAGCCCTTTGGGCATAGCTCCAAGTTGCCATCCAGAATGGTTGGATCAGTTCACAACTCCACCAGCAGTGCATTAACGTCCCAATTTTGCCACATTCCGTCCAACATTCATTACTCTCCCCTGTTATCATTTTAGCCAATCTAAGAAGGAAGGTAAGGGTTAAAAAAAATTACTCAATCAAAACAGTTCAGTCAAAAAATGGAGGCTTAAAACAAAATGGAAATCAGTTATGCTAAGTTGACAGCCTGTCTTAAAATAATAAAACTCATCCTCACTACATTATCAGTTATGTTAAATCGACAAACTTATTCCTCCTCTTTGTTGAGATACTAAAACTTATTCTCACTAAATTATCAGTTATACTAATTTGACAAATTTATTCCCACTATTTTATTGAGATAATAAAACTTATTCTCACTGTACTTGAAGCACACCAGGAAGTCAAGCCCCCTTTCCAGAGGTTTTCTGCCTTTCTTTAGGGATTCATACAGTCCTTCTTTTTGGCACTTCTCTTGGAGCATTCTGCAGAAAGATACCTTAATGAATGGTCTTTCACCAGACTATTTCTCTTCTTTCTCTTGCCTACACTGCCTGATCTCTCCTTCCTCCAGAGTTTCTAGAGCATTTATGGTCCCTTTGACTCCTTTCTTGTGTTTACATCTTTTTGAATGAATAATGGGAATGTTAATTATTGGCTGTCCCAAGCTAGCAAATCCATTGAAGCAGAAGATTAGACCCCAAAGTGAATTTGGTATCCAGAAGTCTCTCACAAGTGTTTATTGAGTCCCATGCTTGGCTTTTGTGAGAAATATAAAAGGAGAGAGGAACTTTCAAGCTCCTATCTTATCTAGTTAGCTAAGCAAAACAAAGGTACGTAAAACAACTGGAGAACAATAAAAGACTAAATTGTGAGATACAGACTGCAAAAGCCTTAGAAATTCAAAGAAGGAAAAATTGTGGATTGAAATGGTCTAATAAAACATCCAGTCTTGAGTTGGCAATAGAGATTAAGTAACTGGTGGATAGTTGGAAAAGAGGGAATAGAGCATCCCAGTCAGGGTAAAGGATCAGAATTGCACCTGCATTTAGCCACTCTAGAATCCAGGGAGTTAAAACAACCATTTGATTTGGAGTTGCATTTTGGCAACTGTAGGAATAATATGTATTGGAATTGCCTTAGGCTATATGACAGATTCCCTGTGGCTATTGCTATTGGGTCCTATGATTGCAATCCTAGTAAAGCAGGAGGGCCAAAGATTTTTCCACTCTCCCCCAAAACTGGAAATTGCTTCTCTGCTGCATGCAAAGCCCTCAGGCAAGAGAAAACTACTCCAAAAGTCACTTTGGAAGGTTTTTGATATGCTAATAACAGCTATTCACAGCTATCAGTTTGGAATGTCACACCTATTCAAACAGCCTCCAGGTAATGGAGCATCCTGGAATGTAATCTCTCTTCCACCAGAAAAGTGTGAAACCAGATTGTAGCAAGGCAGAGTTCTTCCTGGAGTTTTATCTATAGGTACCCCTAGAAAAAAAGACAAAACACAAAATCTCCTCTAAAAGCAGTCATACACCTTTACGTAAACTGTACCACTATGCAAGAGGCAGCGAGGTGGCACAGTGACTAGTGCCAGGTCTAGAGGCCTGGAGTACTTCAGGTCAAAAGCAATCTCAGATATTTACTAGTTGTATGACCCTGGGCAAGTCTCTGAACTCTGTTTGCCTCAGTTTCCTCATTTGTCAGATGAGCTGGAGAAAGAAATGGTAAGTCATTCCAGTATCTGTCTAGAAATCCCCAAATAGGGTCACAAAGAATTGGACAAGATTGAAATGATGGAACAACAACTGGAATACGTTTTCTCTTTGCCTCCAAAATCTTGGAAATCCTGGTTTCCTTCAAGAAAGTGCTACTTTCTACATAATGCCTTTCCTGATCTTCCCTAACCCAACTGTGCCCCAGTGCCCTCCCTCTCATGAATTTTTGTTGTTCATTCATTTTTCAGTTGTGTCTGACTCTTCATGACCTCCCATTGGGGATTTTTCTTAGCAAAGATATTGAAGTGATTTGTCATTTCCTTCTTCAGTTCATTTGACAGATGAGGAAACTGAGGCAAATGGGATGAAGTGACTTGTCCAGGATCACACAGTTAGTAAGTGTCTGAGGCCAGATTTGAACTAAAAAAGAAGATACAGAAAGGCAGATTTAGACTCCATGTTCAGAAATATTCCAAACAATTAGAGGTGTCCTACAAAAGGTTGGTTAGGGTTGTAAATAATTGATCAACAAACATTTATTAAGGACTTCCTAGCTTACTACTGCCAAAAGCAAAATGATCCCAGAAATCAAGGAGTTTGCAATTATTGCTGGAGATAACTTGTGCATACATAATAAAGGAGTTTTCCTACAACCCCACAGCAAGCAAGAAGTATCAAAGGGCCTTAACCATTTGATGAAGACAACTGAAACTATTCTAGAAATAGCCAAGAATTGGTTCAGAAAGAAAATCAATCCTACTTCTTGGATGCACACACACACACACACACACACATAATTCAACATTTGGAAAACTAGTTCAAACCAGCAGTAAAGTATCCAGCCCTCTAAAAGGGACTTGCTTTGGGGATATGGATGGAGGATTCTCTCTCCTCCTCATGAGTCCCCTTCAGCCATCTCTCTTTGAAGTGGGGCTATTGGACTGGAAGAAGACAGTATCCAGCAGGGAGCAGAGACACACATTCCAGACAGACATAGATACTCATAAAGGGAGTCACCTAAGGGAGGAAGCAGCTTCCAGGAGCAGGACTTTTGGTGTTTGAGAAAATAGCTGGCTAAAGACTCAAGCCAGAGCTAGTCTTTGAAATCAAGTGGTGTGGAAAGGACTTATTTTCCTTTGGCATATACGTTCCTTAACATGTGTACATCACTGCTATTTTATTCAAAATGTGTTCCCACTCTTCCCATGGATATGGCATTTATTTAGTGGGAAAATAGACCCCACATTTAAATTGGGAGTGGGTGGCCTGAGAAGAGAATGGGAGGGGATATTTTGCACAGAGACCGAGACCGAGGGGAGAGAAGGAGACAAAGGCAGAGGTAGAGACAGAGAGAAAAAGAGAGGGGGTGAGGGGGCTGTCAAGGAGGGAGGAGGAGAGGGGAAAACGATTGCACCTAAACTAATTTACCTGTTTAGTACCATACTAATCAAACTACCAAAAAATTATTTCATAGAGCTAGAAAAAATAATAAAATGCATCTGGAAAAACAAAAGGCCAAGATTATCAAGGGAATTAATGAAAAAACTATGAAGTGGCTTAGCTATACCGGATTTCAAACTGAATTATAAAGCAGCAACCATCAAAACAATTTGGAACTGACTAAGAAAAAGAGTAGTGGATCAATGGAATAGATTGGTTACTCAATTTGCAGTAGTAAATGACTATAGTAACTTGCTGTGTGACAAACCCAAAGATTCAAGCTTTTGGAAGAAGAACTCACTATTTGACAAAAACTACTGGGAAAATGAGAAAATACCATGGCAGAAACTAGGCAGAGACCAACACCTCATACCATATGACAAGATAAAGTCAAAACAGATACATGATTTAGAAATAAAGGGTGAAACCATAAACAAGTTATAGGAGGATAGAATAACCTTACCTGTCAGATGTGTGGATGAGGAATTATGTCCAAAAAAGACATGAGAACATAATGAGATACAAAATAAATAATGTTAACTACATTAAATTAAAACATTTTTGCATAAACAAAACCAATGCAACCAAGATTAGAAAGGAAACAACAAAGTGGGGTGGGGGGGGGATTAGAGTAAGTCTCTGACTATACAGGTAAAAAATGATAAAGGCTGATATAATAATATAAATTAGTATTTTAATTAAAGCCATGCTGATAGATAAAATTATTAGACCACACGCTTATAAGAATTCAAAACTGCCGCCCCAGCCATTATTACCTCCTGTCTCTTCCCGAGTCTGCTGGTCAAGAGGGCCACTCCCCCCTAACCCAGGAGATTTAAACTGTTCTCTGCGTGGAGACGTAGGCGTCCCCACGCCCAAAGAACCGGAACCAGAAACCTGTTGGACCACGGGAAATGTAGTTTGATAATTTCCACGTGTCTATAGAAAATACATATATATACTTAAAGATGGCATCTCCCAAATTTCATTCTTACGTGACAAAGGTCTCATTTCTCAAATATATAGAGAACTGAGTCATATTAAAAAAAAATACAAAGCATTCCCCAATTGACAAATGTTCAAAAGATATGAACAGAAAGTTAATGGAAGAAGAAATTAAAACTATCTTTAGTCATAGGAAAAAATGCTCCAAATCACTATTAATTAGAGCAATGCAAACTAAAACAACTCTGAGGTGCCACCTCACACCCATCAGACTAGATAATATGGCAAAAAAAGATGATGATAAATGTTGTAGGGTATGTGAGAAAACTGGTACACTAATACACTCTTGGTGGAATGGTAACTGATGCAACCATTCTGGAGAGCGATTTGGAGTCATGCCCAAAGACCATCAAACTGTGCATACCTTTTGACCCAGCAATACTACTTCTAGGTCTATATCCCAAAGAGAACAAAGATAGGGAAAGAGGACCTACTTGTACAAAAATATTTATTAACATCTCTTTTTTAGTGGCAAAGAACTAGAAACTGAAAGGATACCTATAAATTGTAGAATGGTTGAGCAAATTGTGAAATGTGGTTGTAATACTATTGTGCCATAACAAATCACAAAGTTATCACCTGGAAAAACTTACATGAAATGATGCAAAGTGAAGTGAGTAGAATTAGGAGAACGTTGTACATGTTAACCGCAATAATATATGATGATCAACTTCAAATGATTTTACCTCCACTTTATGTATTGGGAAAGAGGCTCAGAGAATAATGGAATAGTTTCTTCCATAGTAGAGGCTGGACAACCACTTGTTCCCTATTTACAGAGGCAATTCTTATTTGGGTATAGGCTGATTAAATGACTTCCCAAATCTCTTCTAACCCCTTGATTCTGTGACAATCAGAAAGAGCAGGGAATAGCGCAGAGGTGCATGTAGAGTGCCCCATGAGGTGGACCAATGCTGGTTAGCAAACCCTTTTCTATCTATGGTAATGAATTTTAATTCACCTTGGTTGCCAAAGCTCTAGAGCTCAAACTTATTTACTGACCCAACTTTCCATTTCTGAGATACAGCTGCTGTTTATTAAGCACCAATTACCTGCAGGCACTGGAAATACCAAGAGAAAATTGCAAGTGTCCCTGCCCTCAAAGAGCTTATACTCTTTTGAGGAAGTCAACATGTAT
Organism: Gracilinanus agilis; assembly: GCF_016433145.1. Classification (NCBI taxonomy): domain Eukaryota; kingdom Metazoa; phylum Chordata; class Mammalia; order Didelphimorphia; family Didelphidae; genus Gracilinanus; species Gracilinanus agilis. The sequence goes on from NC_058130.1 coordinate 61,508,877, forward strand.
CCATACAAAGTATACACAAAATTAATATAAGATAAATTCAGGTGGGGAAAGTAACTCTTAGGGATGGGGAGATCAGGGAAAGTCTCAAGCAGGAGATAGAGTTTGAAGATGATTAGGGATTCTAAGAGGAAGGAATAAATCCCAAACGGCCAAATGGGGTCTCATCTTAAGGTCCAGAGATAGAAAATGGGAGTATCAAGGAGGGGAGCAGCAAAAGATTACTTGGGCAGGGCTGAAGAGTAAATGAAGTAATATATAATAGGCTAGGAAATGTCCACTGGAGCCAGGTTGTGAAGGACTTTAAATGCCAAACAGAAGGGGGTGTATTTGGTTCTAGAACAGAGGTCTCAGCCTGGGTTCCACAAAGCCCCTCTCCCCTACAGTTAATATTGGGCATTAGTGAATTTGGTGATAGAAAGATATAGATAGATAACTATACTTTCAAAATCATATAAAATATTATATATCTCTACATTGTGTATAGATATAGATAACTATACTTTCAAAATAATATAATATAAAATATTATATATATTATGTATAGATATAGATAGATAACTATACTTTTAAAATAATATAATATATTATATTATATTATATAGATAGATAACTATAATTTCAAAATAACATAAAATATATGTTTCTATATTATGTATAGATATCAATAGATAACTATACTTTCAAAATAATATAATATAAAATATTATATATCTATATTATGTATAGAAATAGAAACTATACTTTCAAAATAAAATAATATATTAGCTAGATAACTATACTTTCAAAATAATATAAAATATATATCTCTATATTATGTATAGATATAGATAGATAATTATACTTTCAAAATAATATAATATATTATATATCTATATTATGCATATAGATAACTATACTTTCAAAATAATATAAAATATTATATATATCTATATCATATATAGATATAGATAGATAACTATACTTTCAAAATAATGTAGTATAAAATATTATATATCTATATCTATATTATGTATAGAAATAGATACATAACTATACTTTTGAAATAATATAATATATAGATAGATAACTACTTTCAAAATGATATAAAATATTATATATCTCTATATTGTGTATAGATATAGATAGATAATTATACTTTCAAAATAATATAATATAATATATTATCTATCTATATTATGCATATAGATAGATAACTATACTTTCAAAATAATATAAAATCTTATATATGTATAGATATAGCTAGATAACTATACTTTCAAAATACTATAATATAAAATATTATATAGCTAGATAACTATACTTTCAAAATAATATAAAATATTATATAAACCCCTATATTATATATAGATATAGATAATTATACTTTCAAAATAATGAAATATAAAATATTATCTATCTATATTATGCATATAGATAGATAACTATACTTTCAAAATAATACAAAATATTATATATCTCTATATTATGTATAGATATAGATAGATAACTATACTTTCAAAATAATATAAAATATCATACATCTCTATATTATGTATAGATATAGCTAGATAACTATACTTTCAAAATACTATAATATAAAATATTATATAGCTAGATAACTATACTTTCAAAATAATATAAAATATTATATA